>NC_136493.1:117953522-117978522 GCF_053919585.1 Euprymna scolopes | reverse complement strand
AAAAATAAAACTAACACAAAAGACACATATGTAACTTGTAGAAACAATAATAATAATAATAATAATAATAATAATAATACATATTATTATTATTATTATTATTATTATTATTATTATTATTATTATTATTATTATTATACACCAACTCTGGACAACAGCAACAATACAAGAAATAAAAATAAAAATACTAATAACGAACAAGATAAATTCAACTGTAGATACCGCATACTTTGCCCACTTCAAATAAATGTCTAAAAAAAGCATAGTTTACCAGGCAACAATATTTGCAAAAGAAAACACGAATAACAAAAAATGTTACGTAGGTATGACTCACTTATATTTCAAAACTTGATATTATTACCACAAAAGTACATTCTAGAATAAAAATAACCGTTCGCCTGTACTCGAATGGAAAATAGTAAGACAAGCAAAAACATGTAGAGACGTAGACGATCCATATAGATTATGCTTTCATTAAAAATTTGCTATTATATATTTTACAGGACCCCAACATCTATTAAATTGTAGGAGAGAAATAGCGAACAACTGTGTTCACAGGTTAAATTTTACTCCAGTATAGAGATACAAAATAATTTAAAAAGTAACCAAAACAATAGAAAAAAAACAAATAAAAAATAAATAAATAAACATAAACTATCATATATATATATATATATATATATATATAATTATATATATATATATATATATATATATATATATATATATATATATATATATATATCACTATAATTACACCGATGAAGACTGAAGGATCGGTCGAAAAATTATGTACTTATAAGGAAAGTATTTTTTAATGTTTTTTCATAATATTGTTTTGTATTCCTGCACGTCACCAATTGAAAACGAATAAAGAAAAGTGATAAGCTTTTATACTTTTCGTATTCTTTTTTATATATATATATGTATATATATATGTATATATATATATATATATAAACTAACATATAATAAAAACTTAACCTAGATTTAAAACAGATCAATACACTAGATATCTACGCTAAATAGCACACACAAACACACGGGCCAACCGGAGGGCAAATGGATTTTTACCCTGTAAGTGCCTGCACATTGGCTGAATAGGAAGGTTGCGTGTATAATAGAAAGCTAATTGACTAACAAAAAAACTTAATGTATATAAAAACGCGAGCCAACCACAAGATTCTCCCATAAGCCTTAAGAGGGGATTAAACACGGAATATTCAGTGTAGCTTAATCGCCATATATATTTTATAACTTACTTACTAGCTCTACGTATGTGTTGAGCACTTTTGAAGTAATCACTCAAAGTTTATGCATAAATTTATATTTTCGTATATTAATCTTATGTGAGTAAATGAAGTATATATATATATATATATATATATATATATATATATATATATATATATATATATAATGATAGCTGTGTAGTTCCAACGACAGAAAAACTGTATATATAAAAGAATGTAACCATCAACAATTCTTTTTTTTGTGTCAATTTTTAATATTTTAAAATGTTTTTATTGCCTGTTTCACGCCTTGTAAAGCGAGCTTCAAATATGTTTATATAAAGTTTTTTTTCTGGGGTAATGTCTTTTTGGAAAAAAAATATCTCTACTAAAAACATTACCTGAAAAAACGATTTATATAAAAAAATATCTGAATAGAGCTGAACAAGGCGTGAAACGCATTATAAAAATATTTTAAAATATAAAAAAATGACAAAAGTCTTAAAAACATAAAATTGTTGATGGTTACACTCTCTTAAATATATATATATATATATATATATATATATATATATATATATGCATGTATATATATATATATATATATATATATTTTATTAAAATTCTGCGAATATATATATATATATATATATATATATATATATATATATATATATATATATATTAGTAAATGGTAGTTTACTTGAAGCATTGCTGGTAAAGGATAATATGGAAGGGTTAAAAGACAAAAGCAATGCGGAAAAGACCGGAATCACTAGATTAAAGAAAGGGAAAACATAGTTATCTACCTTATACCATAAGTCACCGTATTTTACTACAATACTATAATAAAAGAAAATAAAAAAATATTAGCGTCGTCTCTAGTTTGAACCAAAAATAATATTAAAATTATTAATAACTATAAAAATAATAATAATAATAATAATAATAATTCTGATTTCCTTTTTCAACTTCCCTCTTAATTTCCTTTAATCCTGATTCAAACCACAAGCTCCAAAGATCAAGGGTTTGTTTTAGTATGTAGGTGGTACCTACACTTGCAGAGGTCTGAATGCCGCCTAAAACATCGGAGAGTTGTAGTTTTTTTTAATTGTCATTCTAGCCGACTTGATACTACTCCTAATGTACCAACTACGACCGGGATTATTTGGGTGTTAACTCCGTGTAAACGCTATATCTCCAAGGCCAATGGAGCATAATTGCTCCACTTCTCCTTCTCCTTCTCTCTCACATTCCTGTTCCAGGCTACTGAGAAGTCTACAATCTGCCAGTTTTTTTAGACCTTGTAAAGGACGACCAAATCCGGAGAATTATCTTCCAATTGCTCGTCGTTATGACACTTCTGTCCCACCATACCTCTACCTTCCATATGCATTTGTTCTCACTTCATCAGGCACAACCTCAAACCATTTTCCAGCAAATTCACCCCAACCCCCTTACACCCCTCCCAATATATCCGGAGTTCCATGTGATCGTGTCTTAAATCGTGTCATAAATCCGGCATTCTGCAGCAACTTCCCCTCCTAGAACCCCTTTTTGGAGCAATCCTGTTCCTAATGCCTGCGCTTGTGCTGCACAAACAACAGCTTCAGTACTCTCAGCCAGATACCCAACTCTAAGTCATGGCAATGATCTTTCATCAGCCACTTCTGCTATATCCTGGAAGAGCCTTGTATAATAATAATAATAATAATAATAATAATAATAATAATAATAATAATAATAATAACAAATAAAAAAGACAACATTTCTGACCAATTAATATAATAAAAAAATAATAAATAAATAAAAATAATCCCCATCTACCTACGGTTTTAAGTAATCACATCTTACTGCGTTCCTACCCTCTATCTTGTATCCTGCTCTCTTCCGCCCTCATTAACATAATTTTGTTGTCTTATTTAAAACGGGAGGTATATCTCCCGAAATTAATCAAAGTTCCATACCACCAACGTAATTTATATACACCGGAAATACCAATAACTTAGTTGAAAATGAATTATGTAATGCGAGGAGGAGTTATAAATGAGTAAACAGTTAAGCATTTCTCTACTCAACCATACCCGTCTATTATATTGATTGTTTTTTTTTCTTTTCATTACTCCTCTGATTCCGTTCCTTTTCGCATTGCTTTGGACTTTTAAAACTTCCATATATATGCATATATATATATATATATATATATATGTGTGTGTGTGTGTGTGTGTGTGTGTGTGTCTGTGTGTGTGTGTGCGTGGGTGTTTATAGATGTGTCAATGTAAGTGTGTGTGGGTATATGTACATGAGTGTGTGCTTTATGAGAGAGGTGGTAATAAGTTTCCATGGAAAAATTTAATAAAATAAAATAAGATAAGCAATTAAGAGTTTTCCGTTGACTTATCCCCATTTGGCCGGGTCTTTGCTGTATATAATGATGTAGAACCTGTATCCTTATATGCGACATAATTACTACCTGATTTAAAATAAATAAGAACATAGATTGATATTTTTATAGATATGCATATATATTTGTATATATCTACACAAGGTTAGTTAATCCATGCACAGAAAAAAAAAACATTAGATAAATAAAATAATAGTAATAATAATAGAAAGCAATGCCTGTGTGGGCTGATGAAACAATAGCGCAGTTTTATTAATCCGTTGCTTTAATTCTGTTTTGCTTCACAAAATCGCCAGAGATGCTTGTCAGCAAAGTGTAAAATATTCCAAGAACTTTTTTCCATCTTGCAGCTAATATTGTAATGCATTGTCCCTTATCTAAAACAAATAGTTTCTCTTCTGTTTTAAGAGATCATGCATGAATAAAATACATGCACTTGTATAATACAGGGTGACCCCAAAAAAGCAGTGAACATTCAATTGATTTTCTTGGCATTTTACAGTAAACGAAGAAAAAAAAGATAAAGACCATAGTGTTTTGATGTGATGTTTTGAATATAATAAACTAGTCATGACCAAAGTTTCATTTCATTCGGACAAAACACTAAGAAACGGGGCCTAATTATATTTTTTTTTATCAACCTGTAATAAAGGTTTTTTTTTTTTTCTGCACAACGAAACATATCTTTCAAATATGTATGGAAATTGTAATATACCTGATAAGTTGTTTTGCATGAAAAATACATACTTGGAATGTAACAATACTGTCTATTTTAGGCTATTTTTTTTATTCAATATTGATCTTCTAAAAAAAAAAAAGCTATTGTATATGCAAAAGTCAAATATGATTAAAAAAACATGGTTTACCAAAATAACATATATATACGTATATAATTATAGTTTTACTATAGTAATTAAATACCTACAGACACTAGTGTTTCATCCTTTCGGGAATCTTCAGTGCAAGGTGTCACGATTAACACCAGTTTAACGATTCGAACCCCGCCACACGAAACATATTTGGCTCGATTAGCGAAGACCGTATCAATTCGGCTACCATTACCGCGTGAACTAACGTTAAATTAAACATTTTGATTTTAAATGTTAATTTACGTCAGTCGACAGTGTATATACATATATATATATATATATATATATATATATATATATATATATATATATATATATATATATATATATATATAATACTGTGCCTCTACGTCAGGTTTTACGTGTTTTATTTATGCGTGTTCTTATTTCAATGGGTGTAATAGAACGTTATTTCAAAGTTACTTCTAAAAAAGACAAATGCACATTATATGGCCCGTCTGTTAAAGGCCACATTATGTTGACAATATTTCTTTTAAGTTTATATTAAAACTGTAGCATTAGCTATGACCTTTTGGTTTTGTTTTATCGAACGCAAACAATTACATTACATAAATCATATTCTTTATTTGCAATTCATACGATTCACGTACACACAAACGCAATTTCCTCCAATCAGCCCAAATGTTTCTGACACGGCCATTCACATAATTCCATTTGGATCTTTTTAATAAATTGTTTTTCCATCGATTTTGGTCAATAATGAAATATGTTTAATTCAGGCAGTATGTCAATATTGGGTAGATCTAACTACAGTACTTTCTATATGTTTTCTTAATATTATCAAATTGCTGCCAGGATCGATAATTGTATACCGATTGAGATTTTAATACGGAATCGATAATAGTATCGGAATTAGGAAAAATATATCTATAAAACTGAACGTGTCTGTGTGTCTGTCGGTGTGGTTGTGTGTCTGTCTGTGGGTCTTTGTACATTTCGCTACGCAATAGTTCTGTCAATTAAAAGTCTACAGACTCGAAATTTGATATACAGGGTACTGAGATTTGGGAAAATCTTTGTGATCGGGTGTCAGTAAAAATAAGACTAAAAACAAAGTCAAAGCACAACGATTTGACCGTTCGGAACACTACCAAACTCCTCCGCCAATTTTGGGTCTGACAATTTTAAATTTTAGATATAGGGTCTTTGGACAGGGATCTAACGCAGTAATTTTATTTGAGACCAAAACAATACATTGTAAGGGGTCATAATAGCGGTCAAAGTTTACAGAAAATTGACCTCTGCGGTCTTTACCGAATTACTCAGACAATTTCTGGTCTAAAAATTTGAAATTTTCCGTGAAGGGTATTCAGGGAAACGGCAATCTTTTTGATTGGTTTATGTCGTAAATTTTTAGATGCAAATATATAAATGTATGTATATATGCATGTTTACATGTCTGCCTAAAACATTCGACAGAGGCGACGGATTTTACCAGGATCAGTATCATTTAAAAGTTCGACTTTTCACACGACAAATATCGAAAGATTGGCTAAAAACATTAATATCTTCACCTTACCTGGGCACATTTCTTGTGGAATGCCCCTTTTTCACTGCTATGTTTGAAAGTAATCCTCTCCTTTCGATTGTCTAGCGTTGATTGAAACATAAGTCGCTTCCGGTTTGGCGGTGGTCGTAACAGCAAAGACGTACGGTTTTTCCCCGTTCTTTCCCTCCTACGTGGTACGGGTTTGAGCCTGCCTTCCTACTACCACATTGTCTTTTTTTTCTCAAGATACACCTTCAAACACCTGGGCGGAAATGGTAGTGTATATATATATACATATATATATATGTATATATATATATATATGTATATGTGTGTGTGTGTGTGTGTGTGTGTGTTTGAACGATTGCACTAAGAATTGCTTCTTTCTGAATACTGACTCTTTTAATAAATGTTAAAAAAAAACATCAATTTACTCTAAATTCTTTTATATTTTTGTCAGATATTTAAATAAAATTGAAAAAACTTACCTTTTACATACTTTTTTATATATAAATGTATAAATTAATTATATTTACCTTTTATATACATATACTTCCTTTAGCTGTTTCTGTTTTTTTATTTCGCATGTTGTAATGTTATTATTTCTTTTACACACACATTTACACACACACGAACACACACACCAATATATATATGTATATACATATATATATAGAAATATATATATATATATATATATATATATATATATATATACATTTTTTTAAAAGAAAATTAAGCATTAAGTCGTAAAAAATCATAACTATAATGGTGTTGCAATATTTTCATATATTTTGAGTGTATAATTATAAAATATTGAAGGGATATACTCATAGACAAGAACGATAGGGACTGACCGATCAAATGGAGTGACGATCTGCTAGAAATAAATCAGAAACCTTATTGCTCTATAAAAATATTGGATCACTTAGAATTCCTTTACATAATTTTTGTGTCCGCATGATGAATTACAAGGCTTGTGCAGATCAACTACAAACCGGAAAAAAAAGTTTTTTCATCTTTAGGACTTGATTGGATTAGCTACTAAATTTTAAAATTCACTGAAAGTAAAAACGGCTTTGAAGCAGCCAAAATTGTCATATATATATATATATACATATATATATATATCATCATCATCGGCGGTCACTCGTGTCCGAGTAAGATTGTCCTCCGTTGTGGCTGCTGTGGGTCCTCAGGTGAGCATATTTTATATATATATATATATATATATATATATATATATATATATATATATATATATATATATATACATATATATTGGATGATTGCAACGTCTTGTCAGACGAGTGCCACTTCCTCAGGCACTTAAAGTCCATGATCCCAAAAATGACATCCATCGCTACAAAACCATTTTTATAGACAAATGCCTGAGAGAGTATCTATGCACAGATGATGTTACAGAGTCTTAGCTTTGTACGACAACTAAGTCTCTTTCTCTCTCTGTTCAATGTGTTGAGATGCAGCAACATACAAGAGCAAGATAGCCAACAATAAGTTAAACTGCAGACCAGCTGAACAGGTACTGGTCTCCCGCTTTATGTTTTTGTCGAATAAGAGATTTGCTTCCCCTAAAAGGTTGCCTTCACAACGGTTTACAGGAGCCCTCTCAACCCCAGCACACACATACATATACACAAATACACACGGTGCAAGTTGGCCATTGAACTCGAAAAAAAGATCTTGTTTTTAATCCTTCAGGGAGACTAGCTACCCTACTCACCAAACAAGTCTGGTGGGGGAACCAGTAAAGTCGCCGGGGACCCGAGCATGAGGCAGGTAGTACTGGGTTACATGTAACCAGTAGCATATGATATGACCTGGCTATATTTTATATAGATCAAATTTAATCCAGTGTAGAGATGCAAAATAGTTTTAAAACTAACAAAAACAATAGAAAATAAACACAAGGAAATGAAAAAAATTAGGCCTACAAGCAGACGTATCAGCTAACATAAAAATAACAAACTTCCTGGACGTCACGTTAAATTTAGATAAAAACACATATGAACCCTACTTAAAAGATAACGCTACTCCATTATACGTAAACCCTTAGTCCAATCACCCACCATCAATTATAAACAGACTCCTAACTCGATCGTAATAGGCTCTGTAATAACTCAAACGATGAAAATGAAATTAACTGGTCAACCAATATCCATGAAACAACCCTAAAAAAATAGGGGATAACAAAACACCAATTACTATAATAAAAAAAATAAAAGAAAAAGAACTATAATTTGGTATACACCCCTATACAATCAAATGTTAAAAATAAAACCTGGCAAGAAATTTTAAGATCTCATCGAAAAACACTTTCCCGCAACCAATCCTTATACAAATTTTCAATAAAAATACATTAAAGTTACCCTACAGTTGTTGGGAAAATTTAGAGATGATAATTAAAACACATAATAAGAAAATATTAAATAAAAATAATGTAAACAACAACAAAACAAACCAGAAAAAGGTAGACACCATGAAAAAAAAACTAACACTAGCAGAAATAATAATAATAATAATAATAATAATAATAATAATAATAATAATAATAATAATAATAATAATAATAATAATAATAAACCAACGCCGGACAAGAACAACCATACAATAAATAAAAATACTAATAACGAACAAGATAAATGCAACTGTAGACACCGCACACTTTGCCCACTTAAAATAAATGTCTAACCAAAAGCGTAGTTTACCAGGCTAAAATATTTGCGAAAAAAAAGTCCCGAATAGCAAGAAATATTACCTAGGTATGGATTCCTTAGATTTCAAAACTCGATACTATAACCACAAAAGTACATTCTACATAAAAAAAAACCGTATGGAAACAACACTAGCGAATAAATACTGGGGACTCAAGGAAAGCGGACATTCGCCGGTAATCGAATGGATAATAATAAGACAAGCTACCGCGTGTAGGGACCTAGACAACCCATGTAGATTATACCTTCATGAAAAGTTTGTTATCCTGTACTTTAAAGAACCCCAACATCTATTAAACTGTAGAAGAGAAATAGCAAACAACAGTGTTCACAAGATAAAATTTACTCTATGATAGCGTTACACAATAGTTTTAAAACTAACAAAAACAATAGAAAATAAACAAATTAATAAATTAAATAAACATGAATATACATAAACGATCACACATATATGAATGTATATATATATATGTATATATATGTGCATATATGTGTGTACACACATATATATATATATATATATATATATATATATATATACACACTAACATTAATAATAAAAAAAATACTAGCCTAGATTTAAAAAAAGATCAAGAAAGTAAATATCCAGGCTTAATATCGCGCACACACAAAGGAACTGATCAACCAAAGGTGAAAAAGGTATTCGTCCGAAAAATGCATGCTCATTGACTGATAAGAAAGGCGCGGTGGTTACAGGAAAACTGATTGACTAACTAAAATTTCAATGGAAGATGCGCATATAAAAACGACAAACAACCACAGATTTCGCGCAATAGCCTGAAGAATCCTAGAGTGGATGAGACGCGGAATATTCAGTGTAGCTTAATCGCCATATAAATTTTATAACTTACTATATATATATATATATATATATATATATATATATATATATATATATATATATATATATATTGAAAAATAAATTATTGGTATTATAGTAAATTCGAAACTGAGTTGATGCAGTGATCACAGGTGATTAAATGGCCCACTGACTTGATGGATTTCTAACGAATGATAAAACATATTTTTGTATAGTTTTAAAGGTTAAAAACTTCATAGACCATATATATATATATATATATATATATATATATATATATATATATATATAGTCATTTATGAAACATATATGGCGATTAAGCTTAATCGCCATATATATTTTATAAATTACTAACTAGCTCTACCTACGTATTGAGCCCTTTTGAAGTAAATACTTAAAGTTTACGCATAAATCTATACTTTCGTATATTAAATTTATGTGAGTAGATGAAGTAGTTAAATATATATATATATATGTATATATACGCATATATACAAATATACAAATATATATATATATATGTATATATATATATATATATATATATATATATATACGTACTATTGTTGATGCGTTAGGGAAATAGAAAAATGTAAATATAAACTGGTGCTGTATTCCTAAACGTACCAATACCGTTTTAAGTTGACGAATTAAGAGAAAACATATTATATTTGACAACATGTGTGTCATTTATTACATTAAATGATAACTGTTCAATTTATTCCTATATGAAACGTAAATTACTTGATGAATATAGGACCTGAATAGATGTTTTATTCATTTTCGACAAAAGATGAACGTTAGAATTATCTACTGCATTAATCCTATTTATTCTTGAAACAAGCTAGGCGCCTAACATTTACTTCAAATACATTTTACTAAAGATTGGTTTGCTCAGTACGTATTATATTGATAAACAGGCGTATTTTTTAGAAGATTTTCCTGTTCAATCGAGTCATTCTAATCGGAATTAACAAAAAATTCGATCAATACTGGATATTATAAACTATATTCATTAAATTTCTTTCAAAACACGTTTGAAAAACTGTAAAATTTATTAATTTCAGTTGAGACAAAAAGCTGACGATCGAATAATTTCAATAAATAGACTGGCATCCATGTTTGTGCCATTTTACCGTATTATATTATTATTAGAGAGATGTGAAGTCGCATGTATGTGCTGATAAACTATACCGAATTTATTACATGGAAGGAAGAATCGACGCATTATTGCCGAAATACAGCCTAATTATAAGCGTACAGTTTTGTTTTGGTTTTGAATATTTACCTCAAGAGTATGCTGTATTATACTACAATGTTTGGGGCATATGCACGAAGCAGTTATAAAATTATAAATGTAAAACATTTTTTTGCAATAAACCAGATAATGGTAGAATAATACCTACTGTGCTATACTTAAATTTACAATTCGCCGCCTCATATCAGCTTGCTTCGTCGATGAAATCGTCTGTTTTATAAAATGTGTACAGGAGTACATATTTTTAGTTGTGCTTAGTTGAAGTGCATTTATTCTTAGTATGATGACATGATCGTCCTTCTCAGCTAAGTCTCTAGCGTAACATACTGATGAGTCCGAGATATTTGTTTTTCTGCTGACTTTGTTTCGTTTAGCAAAACTTTCATTTTTGTTTAGTTTAAAAAACTAAAAGCAAACACCGTAAATACCTTGTTGTTTTTTACATCTGCGTTTTACGAATCATTCTGTTTTGTATTTTTCTTTTTTAGTTACATTTCCACAGTTTATGTTTCAATTCTTACATAAAGAAAATGAATATGCGTAAATGAATGAAATCAAAAATTATTTTAAAAAAAAACGAACAACAAAAGAACAACTTGCGGTTTCAAAAATGTTACTGATTGAAAAGGAAAATGATCATTTATATTATTAATACCAGTATAAAGCAATATTGCTTTTCAAGGATACTATCCCGTTAATTTGACATTTTCAAGGTAACTAGCCCATTAATTTTACATTTTCAAGGTTACTAGCCCGTTCATTTCATATTTTCAAGGTTACTAGCCCATTAATTTGACATGGTCTTGCGTATTTACGTCATGATTTGTTTTTCTCACTCATAAATGTGTTTCTGGTGTAATGTGACAATCAACTGTTATTCGTTTGTTATTTTGAGAAATCGAGTTTTAAGTCAGTTTTTTTTGTGACTAACACAATTGTTGTACTTTTTCAAAATAGGAATCCTCCTTTCCATTTCGTTTTTATCTCTCTGTGTGTAAACATCTGTTTTGTAATTTTAATACTAGGGAACGCAATTCTCATATTTCGTAAAGATAAATTTAATTGTATGCACCAGAACAAGCATACCAATATTTGTAGTTGTTTCAGAATTAGTTAACGTAAACGTCGTTTACAAATTTGTTTGCAATGTTTAAGAAACACACCTGTTACCTGAAAACATGTATGTGTTTACTTTTATTCACTCCCTAATTTTACCATAAATCCACTTGAATTTTTTATTCTTTACGTCCCTGATTTGTGTCATCTCTCTCTCTCTCTCTCTCTCTCTCTCTCTATATATATATATATATATATATATATATATATATATATATATATATATATATATATATATATATATATATATATCCAATAAAACTTCAATGGTGTTATGACTGTAAGAACATTCTAATTCTCCTGGTGTCACTAATCTGTTGCTTTTTGATAAACTATCTTAGCAAAAAAAAATTGTATTGCATGAATATAATACAAAAATTTACGTATGATTATTTTAATAAAGAAGGGGTTTGTAATTTGTATGGAGCATTCTACGAAGTATGAGAGAGTTGTGTTATAAGGTTATGACAATGTTTGTCATGGAATCGTTCTATGGGTTGAATATACAATGATAAATAAATTATCATTAATATTAATTAATATTAATTAATAATGCACAAAGGTACGGGTTTTATTGATGCTATATAATTCTTTGATGATGTGTATAAATCATATTTGTGCTAGTGGACTGAACAAATGGATTTTTTTCTATATTTTCGAACAAAATGTGTCGAAGATTATGGTAACTGCGTGAATTTCCCGGAACTTGTCGAGAATAACATTTCTTCTACGGGCGAGTAACAGGAAGTATGAACAGCTTGAACGTTGCTACATTTCTTTGTACCAGCGCGTGGACCGGATACTGAATTTCAATATCATTTGTGTGGCCGGACAGGTTCGCATGTTTGCTAGTACATTATTCAGAATGTAGATATAATATAATTCTAACTTATTGAATAGATAGTAAAGATTTTTCAAAAAATATTTACTTACCCAGATTTTATTCAATAGGTATGTTAATCACTTGCAGTGTATTGTTAACTTTTTCATAATGATAATACACATTTGTACCAGTACTTACCTGGGTGATTACACGTCTTCGTTCATGCTATTGAATCGGATAGTATGAGAATTAATGATTAAAATCTTTACTACGAACCCATAAAGTTATTATTCTAATTTTTTCTTCGAATATTAAGTATTTTCTATACTTTACATCATTTCGTATTGCTTATTATATCAAGGATAGTATATTTTGCTACTGATTTGAAAAGAATAGAAACAAATTATAATTATCTTTCTTAGATACAATTTCAATGACGTTTGACTTTAATTCTTGATTATTCAGTATTTTTTTCATCCAAATATTTAAAACAAAAAAGCACGGAATAAAGTGTGACACGTACAAAATTTATAAATTTTAAATAAAGCGCAAGATTTAAATGCGAAACACAACATCGGTATATCAAGGGAACATACAAATTCTCATCAAAAGGCGCAAATTGAGACCCCCAACGAGCAGAAACACAATATCGGCAGAATGTACACATTTCAAAAATTTGTAAACCGAATCCCATCACCGGACAGAAACACCGATAAAAAACAGTCAGACTGACGGATATACTGACTGATGGGCAGACGAACAGTAACGAATATATGTCTTAATTTGCTAATTTATATAATGCTTAATTGTTTAAATGTGAACATCATTTTAAAATCCTTTTCAAAAATGCCAACGCATATAATTCAGTAGTGCTATTCACCAATCAACTCATTATATTTTTTCTAATTTATCAATTATAGACTTCATATTCTTTTTCTTATTATATCCAAGTATAGATGTGTGTACAAAAAGATCGGAAAATTGACGATGAGCGAACACTTTTAAACAATGATTGGAGTAAAAGTATTGTTTTGTTTAGAACAATCAAGTTGATATATATATATATATATATATATATATATATATATATATATGTGTTATATGCCAAATAATTGTAGCAGTATGTAGAGAATAGAACATTTACCAACATTATGCAATACAATCATTGACGTATAATATTTTAGCATGGCAGGCTCGACTGGCCAAACTTTAAGAGCTTGATCAATAAAAAGCAACTATTTACTCTTACTCCTTATGAAAGTCAATGTAAACTTGTTACGAAACTAAGCCTCAAACATTGCGAACCAATTAATGGGATGTAAAGAAGAATGTGTCAAATGTTGTTGACGCATTTACTGATTTCGTGTGACCTGAAAAAGCATTGTTACAGCAATGAAGTTTGTCCTGAATTACTGTGTCAAACAGTCTCAATGAGCTTACTGATTGGTGAAACTTTAACAAGGCGAATATAATTGTCTCACATATAGTTTGACAATTGCTTAAAATACAGACATCCGAGACACATCACTATTGTTTGTGTTTGTTTGGGCGTTTACTAAGAATTTGGAAGTAATTGAGGAATTCTTGGGCACGATATTTGTGAACAACTTTCGAAGTTGATAGAAAATTTAAACTAGACCCTTCCAAACTTTGTGACAACTTATCGAGAACCATCAATGACAGGAAAACAAATTAATTCACCGGTAATATATTATATTTCCTATATGCAGAATTGGTTGTAGTGAATCACTCTATTATACACCCGGAAAATTTGTGCACAAAGATACGGGTTTTATTGATGCTTTGAAATTCTTTGATGCTGTGTATAAATTATAATTGTGGACTGAACAATAATTGAGGACTGAACAAATGAAAATTCCAATGACTTTTGAAAAAATGCGCTCTGATTACCCAGATATTATGTGGTTTACTGCAGCTAGTTGACTTATTAGAGCTACTTTAAGAAGATTTTTTATTGTAACGAAATGTTAATAAGCAATTCTTCGTAAATAAGCAATTAGATGGTACGTATTTAAGCAATGCCACTGATTACATAACCTTTCTTTTCTAACTGATATAAGATACCATATTGTAAAATTAAATGTCAAACTACCAGGTATACAGGAGAAAGGCAACAGTATGCATGACTATATTTCTTCATTCTAAATTAAACATTTTAAGAGTGAGTTTTCTAACTCTGATTTCTGAAAAAAATTCTGATTAAAAATGTTCCAAGTATTGTATAAAATTTGATAAGGTATACATGGAAGTTGTTATTTGAAGATTTCACGAAATGGAAAAGAGATTTCAAGCTGGTTTTTCAACTCTTTGATATTCACCAGCAGAAAGTACAGACCACTGTCAAATCGAGCTGACAAACATACAGATCTGACAAAAGCAAAGACTTGATAACATTTTGTACAAAAAGAAAAAATATGTGTGGGTGAAAAGGGTCAAACTTTCAAACAACATGCCAGAGAAAATGATTTCACTTTTTTCATGTATATATTGTTATGAACACCTGTTTTAAGTAGTTTAGCCGACAGAAAATCATTACACTAATAAACTGACATATGTAGATTTATCAAGTCAACATGATAGCTTATCTGCAAATGAGAATTACCTAATTTTACATAAAAACGTAATATTATTTTATTATCAGGTTTTAATTTCCAAACGTATCCAAAAAAAATTCAATTTGCTTAAGTATATTTCTCGTCATCTGCATAAAAAACATTTTACTTGTAACTGTTCCACATTTTTTGTACAAGTTCAAATATGTCCTTACGTTAAAAAATGTTCTACATCCCTAATCAATTGTCACTCGTAATCACGAGGTCCTTCATATTTAATAGATCAATTCAATTGGATAGAACAATATGATCCGGGCAGTATTTGGAGTAAAAGTAAAAGCTAGTTAAATTTGTGCTGATAAAAAAAAAAAAACTTCTGAAGGCATTTGGAAATGAATTGGATCCTTTTCCTGATAAAGTAATACATATTTTTTTAAAAATAAAAATAATTTAAGTATTTCATATAAAATAATTTCAAAAAGATCAGTAGAGACTCTACTTAACTTTGTAGTCGAGAAGTATGAAATAGAATATATACTAATATTTTTGAACGAAGTTTAACAAAATATATTGTCTCAAACAATATCTGTATCAGGTTATCCTATACGTTCTGTTCGAAATTTTACGTGTGTTTTTAAATTGAACGAAACTTTAAAAAATATCGTGTATACTGCGTAATGTTTTGACGTTTTTTATGTTTAGACGCATTTTAACGTATTAAATTGAGGAAACAAAGACCTGGTCTAGTGAATTGAGAAGAGTTAATGTTAAACAGGACAATGCACAATGCTACAGAGCATGATAACTTCACATATGATGGAACAACTTAGTTGGGAGAAAATTCCTCATCCAACCTATTCATCTGAACTTGTTCTTTTATACTACTATTTGTTTCGTAGTTTACAAAACAAGTTGGAAGGGCCATGTTTTGTAACACAGAAAGATGTTGAAACTGACATATTTGAGTTATTCTAATCAAAGATAAAGCATTTTACAGTGATGGAAAAAATAAGCTTGTAAATAGATGAAAGGAAGTAATGGATAAGAAAGGAGAAGTATATTGATGATTAAATATTTAATTAAATGTAATATGTGGCCACTTCGTTTTAAATTCATGACTTCGGACAAAACTTATGGGATGGCATTATATTTATTTTATATTTTAGACATTCTATGAAGTCAGCTTTAATAATTATAAACCCAATGTCTGTCAAGTTTATTTTCCGATTCTGATTGTGAAGTTCTGAAAAAGTAAGCTATGTATACATATATGTATATATAATATTATATATATAATATTATATATATGTATATATATATATGTATATATATGTGTATATATATTAGAATGAAAATGTCGTTTGTAAATTTCATATTGTATCCTTTTTGTTTTGACGCTGTCAATACAAATTATCGATTTACATTAATCATAGATTCAAGCGTATTAATCTAAAACTTTGACGTTGAAACTATTTTGTATCTTTCTTTGTTCTGTGATAACATCGTTTTCATCAATCACATTTAAAACGAAATAAGGAAAACCTATCGAACAAAAGAATCAGACGAAAACTCATCAAGTAAATTGTAGGAAAACATGTAATTTTAATCATCCTAATCCTGTTTCTAACTGTCTGTCTAACCTATAAATAAAAACAACACACATTGGTTATTTTATATTCAATTGTTTACGATGAAGATTCCAGAAGCGCGATTCTTGAATTTGTTTTTCAGTTTGATTAAATTAAGTTACAAAGTTTCAGAATAAATAATCATGGGGTCTTATTAACATTGTATTCGTGATTAAAAACCCCGCCGTATGAAAGTGTAACATCGGTATTGAACATTATAATGAGCAAAATTCGTAATTCATACATATATGCACATTGGTTCTAAGTATTATGCAACAATGAGAAGAGTTAAACGGACAGGCGTCTCTGAGTATATAAAGTTTCCTTTTTTGATAGGGTGTATCTATTTCTCTAATACCTCTATTTGATAATGAATACTGTTGATGGTGTTATGTTTTTTTTTTTTACCGATACACCATCGAGGTATTGTATAATCGTTGCATAGCTAGAGAAAACCTAGAATGAATATAGGTGTTTCGTCTCAGAAATGACCGTGCGCTAAACTGCTGCTTAGATTTTATTTCCAAACAGATAGAAATATTAATGAGATAATCTGAATTGTTACGTAATAGCGTAGCATGACTTCAAGAGTAAACAGTTTCATCATTAAATCTAATTTTCTTACTGATGTATAAACTTACTTGTGCATCCCTTTAGTGTGCTTCATAATTTCCCCATTTGTATTCTACCAAATCCCATGCATCTGATTTATGAATTTTCATTACATTTTGCGGTTAACTTACGACCGTAAATTGGTGTCTGTAGATATTGCCAAACACCCCTTTATTTTATCATTTTTCTTATTTATTTATCGTTTCCAGTTTTAAAATAAGTGCAAATAAAACTCGAGTCTTTCATAGGTATATTATGGCTTAATGTGTAGTTAAAGTAATTAAATAATAACAATCATATATACTACGTTTTGAATGCAAGTAATGGAATTACTATATACACATATATACATATATACTAGCAGTACTGCCTGACTTTGATCAGGGGGTTGATTTAATGCCATTTTTATGCTTATGAAGTGTAAGATAAAATAAAAATTTAAAAATATAAATTTCCGAAAAAAAATCCAAATCTATGAGACGATTAATGAAAAAAAACATTTTTTTTAATAAGAGTTCGTAAAAGCATGAGTATTTTATAAGCAATGTGGATTTACTGTTGTTTTGATGAGTATTTGGATGTTATTACTTAGTCAAAGAAACAATCATTTTTGGTAAGTTTATGAATTTGTATCTGTATGAATAAATATTATTGAAAGTGTTAATTAAAGTTAAGTTAATGGAAAAAATTGAAGAACTATTTTCAAATATAAAAAGATATACAGTTGTATTTATACTATAATTGAGGTATTACCGTCTGTGAATTTTTGATTTAAGAAAGTAAAGTGTTCTATTGTATCAATAAACATCTTTCCAATTCACGGAAGAACATTAAGAAGTTACGTCATCAAACATAAAAAAAGAAATAAAGAAAGAGAAAACACGCTTTAATGGTCGTGTGTGTGTGCGTATGTGCGTATGTGCGTGTTTGCGTCTGTGTTTGTGTGCATCTGTGGTTGTTCTCTGATGTGAAGTAGTAGTACGAACAATTCCATAACAGAAATATGGTGTCAGCGTCGGTCTGGCTCGTCGCCAAGCAACGACCTGGAAATATGGCCGGTCATTTTGATTTGCATAAGTCGAATAATACATAGCGATTATCAGATGACAATACTTGTTGAACACATTTCGTTGACATATCTAGCTAGAAACATTGCCAAGCTGTATCGTTGTGTGTAATTTCATAAAAATCGGTCAAGGCGGTTCTCAGTCACACGCACAGAGACAACGTTGCATTCATATAATATTATAAAAATAAATATAGATATAGATACCGATATAATTAGATATAGATATAGATAAATATAAGTTTTTATATACTTTTATTCACTTTTCTTAGTCAGCTTAATTAACAGTTCATTTAGCTACTTTTCATCCTATTTTCTCTACTCGTCTCTTTTTTAATTTCAATTTCGGCATCCTCCAGTGTTAGTATAGTATAGTATGAACACCGAATTTCGTCTAAAATCTCGGCCATTTATGTGATTTATTTAATACTAGTGGGGGGTACCCGGCGTTGCCCGTGTGTTTTTAGGTATGTGTATAGGGGGTAATTAATAGTCCTACTTAAATATTATAAAAAACGGCGATGTAAAATAAAAACAAAAGCTAAAACGGAAAAAATAGCAAAATAAACCTGTGTATTGGGGGGGGTAAATTAAAGAATAAGCGAAGTAATAAAGGAAGTTTAGTCGGGATTGAACCAGGAAGCCTTGACACGGAGGTGGAAACCAATGCCAACTACTTAACGGTCTCGAGTGAGAGTAATTGATTAGCGTGTTAAGTTAAAGCTTATAAAGCTTAAAGATGTTTGATTGACAGGAAGACGCTAAATGAGATCATCGCGGGATCGTTATTTTTAGTTTTCACTTCCCCCAGATGTGGCTACGATCAAAGTGTTGCATATGTTCTTAGAATTCCAGCGGTCTCTTCTTTCGTAGAAACAAACGTTACTCGAAAAACAAATACAATCACTCTTATTAGTTTACATTTTAAAACACAGTTCCAGTCTAGACATCTCTCTCTTTCTTTCTCTATCTGTTGTTGTTGTTGTGTGTGTCTCTCTCTATCTCCCTCTCCCGCTCTAACTGTCTGTCTCTCTTCGTCTTCCTTACTCTAAAGAGTGATAAAACAAGAATATGAAGTAATGCTAAAAACATCGATTGTTAATAATTTTTAAGCGCATTATTTTTTGTTTTACTTCACATTTTTTATGATTCAGCGTGTAGCGTTTATTAAATTTCGTATTTCGTTTCCTGTCTAGACATCTCTCTATCTGTCTCTCTCTCCATCTTTCTCTCTTTCTTTGTCTCTCTGTTTGCGTTTGTGTATGTCTCTCTCTGTCACTTCGTCTTCCTTACTCTAAAGAGTGTTACCAAAAAAGAAAATGACGCATGGCTGTTTTTTTTGTAAAAACTTCGATTGTTAATATTTTTTGTAAGCGTATTTTTTTACTTCACATTTTTGGCTTGTTATTTTTCGTTTAACTATCGTATCTAACTATTTTTAACGTGCTAATGACTTTGGTAACGTTTTCATAGCGTAGAAGTTCAGAGTTTAGCTTGTGTGAGGGTTAAAAAAATTTTTACCGATAACAACAGTGTTTTTAAATTCAGACTGGCATTACAGCTTGCTGACGTCAAGATCACGTGACATGACTCAGCGGGTTTTAAATACAAGTTGACCCACAATAAACGGCCCCGTGTACACTTTTTGTAGAAGAGTTAACGCCCGTATTTTTGGGCAGTTATAAATAGATTTAAAATATGTAATGTTTAACATTAAAATGTCACCTTTTGCCCCCCCCCCCGAAGAACATCGAAAAGTTGACGCACTTATTTATAGTTCTTTTGGATCAATTTTTCGATGTTTGTCGTCCGGAGGATTGGTCTTACATATGAGACCAAGTTTGTGAATTTTTGTTCCATCGGTCAAAAGTTTTTGGCAGACATACAAACATACATACATACATACATTTTCGCTTTTATATATATAGATTATTCAAAGTCCCCATTGTTGCCACACAACAACCATGTAGAATAACTAGAAAACTTTTAACTTCTTTATTTACTTTGCGAAAATTTTGTGTTATTTCTGTAAGTTTTGTGCTTCGGATTCAGAGTTTCATGTTTGGTTTTGCCTATGAAATGTAGTAGACATTTGTTAATCTTCCCGTACATATTTATTAACAAGCTATCCTCTTTTTTAGTAGTTTTACTGTGTTCCTTTTAATCTCACAAGATCGTAAGGATTCATAGTTATTATGGTAACAACGTGCTTGCATATACTGCTTATTGTGCAATTCAATTCTATCTAGTCGCCGAGTTCGTCCCAGTCTCTTCGGAGTCTATTAAAAAATTACTTGGAAATTAACAACACGCAGATAATTAATAAGGAATGAGGTAGTATATCCGATAAAGGTTTTCACTGCTGGAGTGTTTTGCCGGTAAAACTATATATATATATATATATATATATATATATATATATATATATATATATATATATATATACCACTTGTCCAGCAACCCTCACTCTAACTGAAACGTTTAAATAAAACAAAATGTAATGACATCTCAAGCAAAAGTTACGTTTAAACGAGGACCAAACTCAAAGAAAACCAAACATGCCCCCTCCCTTAAGGCTTGCATTTATGAATATCCGCGAGCTTACAATTAACTTAAATGGTATTGAATCATATTTCCTTGTAAACACCCCGGATATCTTATTATTAAGTGAAAATAACCTTCACTCCTCTATCCCCTCTAACCACGTTTACATGCCTGGTTATCTCCCACTCTGCCGTAAAGACTCGGGCAGATATATGCAAGGGATTGGAATCTATATGTGTAACACCTTTCCCCTGACTAGAGAAATAAAACTAGAATCAGACGACCATGTATTTATGTGTTCAGACTAAATATGCAACATAATATAAGCTACTTGTATTTTCTCTACCGCTCTCCTTCAACCCCAAACTGTACCCTAATAAACAAAGTCTCTGACAGTATAGATATAACACTCTCCCTCGATACTAGCGCACATGTACATGTATTTGGTGACTTCAATATCCACCACAGTAACTGGCTTGGATTCTCTAATTACACAGTCGTAGCTGGTAGCACAACACACAGCTTCTCTATATCCCATTCCCTATCTCAGACGGGTATATTCCCGACACGTTTCCCAGACCAGCAGGACCAACATGCCTTAGTTCTAGATCTATTTCTGACAACAGTCCCCGATGATTGTACAACAAATGCCCACAGTCCACTCGGGAATCCTGATGACGCTGTGATAGTAGGAGAAATCAGCTTAAATTCTCGCCCTAAAACTGAAGACCCACTACTCAAAACCACAAGGTATTACAAAAAAGGCTTACTGGGAAGCAATCAGGGAACTCGTCAAAGATGTCCTATGGCAAAATATATTTTTTCTCCCAGCTGAACAGTGTGCAAATAAGACAACTTAATGATTCAAAACTGCAATTGAGGCACATGTTCCCACACGGGAATTCTATGAAAAGCCCCATTCTCACTAATGGCTTACCTCTTCTTGTGCAGCTGCAATTGCTCAAAGGTAGCATGCGTTCCGCAAACTCAACCGATAAATTCCAGTTCAAACAGACAGAGGTATATAGAATCCAGAAATAATTGTAAGAGCGTAATAGCTTCAACGCTTCCCCCACTATCAAACAATCATGAGGTTGCTTGCACGGCAACCGCCAAGGCTGATCGGCTTGCCAGTCAGTTTGCCTCGAACTCCACACTGGACCCGACACACCACTCCCTCCCTGACTTTCCGTTGCGGACAGACGCCACCCTAGACGATTTGAAAAACGCCCCTTCTAAGGTACATGGTATAATCAAAAAAAAATAAATACCTCCAAAGCATGTGCACCAGATGTCCTCCCGCCTGTGCTAATAAAAATGTTCTGCTAGGGTTGCTCCAGTTTTCTCCAAACTTTACAGTAAACACCTTAACGAATCTTGCTTTCACGACTGCTATAAAACCGCTTCCGTGGTACCAATATTCAATAGCTCTGATGAAAGAATTACACACTAAATTATTGTCCCATTAGCCTCCTCCCATTTTTCGCCAAAATATTTGAGTCCTTAGTAAATAAAGCCCTAGTCCAACACATAACAGCTGCTAAACTCCTGACCGATAAACAATATGGATTAAGGCAAGTCGTACAACAGAATATATCTGTACCATAGTCTCTGAACGTATATACCGTTCGGTGGACAAAACAGAGAAAGTAGAGCGGTAGTCCTCCATGTATCTAAGGCTTTTGACAGGGTATGGCACGATGGTCTTCTTAGGAAAATTAGATCATATGCTATCACTGGAAGAATAGAAAATCCTTCTTAAGTAAGAGAAAAATCCAAGCTGTCCTCGACGGTCCTAGATCCAAACAATATGATATAAATACTGGAGTACCCCAAGGGTCTATCCCTGGACCTTATTATTTCTGAAATTCATAAATGACTTCGCTCATCAAAATTATTTCGGAGATGGGTATATTTGCCGATGACAACACACTCTATAACAGGAATGAGGGGAAAACAAATGAACACATATATAAGGAAATCGCAGTAACACTAGAGGATAATCTCCAATCTGTAGTGTAATGGGGACAAAAAAAGGATTGTCACATTCAATGCTGCCAAGACTAAGCGTGTTTCCTTCAATAACTATAAGGCCACAATTCATCCGAGTATGGTGTACTGTTGTCACATTTAGGCTGGTGCATCTGCTGCTTGTCTCTCACTCCTGGGCAGGGTTCAAAAGAGAGTCGCCAACCTGATAGGTCCTGAATTGTCATCTAGGATTCAGCCTCTGTCCTCCGACAAGCAACTAAGCACCACCTCATTACAGTAGAGATCCCTAGGTAAGATAGCCTTTTACTCCAATAATTTCATCCCCCAGTACTGCAAGTCTTTAGAACTTCCTTCCGAGATACGGCTTTCCCAATTGTACTTATATGCTGAAGTTCAAGTGTAATGTGAACAAGCATCTTTCTACTCATCTCCCTTCATAATGCCCACGCAAAGAATGTATTCGATAGTAGCCCCCTACTTCAAAGTGCCACTTGTCTTATTTGGGGAGAAAATTGAATAAAAAATCAACAAAATTGACAATTTAACAACTGCTAAGTTTGGAGCAACATACTTAAAGCTGGATATATAGTTGATTTTGACCTGTGGAACATATTCGATTTGTTTTTTTTGTTTTTTTTTTCGTAAAAAAACACTTAATCCAAAATTGTTAACATAAACTTTGTCAGCGTAAGTATATAAAACGTGATATTTCTAAGCATGCACAAATATACATTTATATTTAAACTGTGTTATTTTAAAAGGTTCTTGTATAAGTATGGATTTTGCTCAAGAGAGACCCAATAATGCCGTAAAATATACATATATGCATAGGTTTTTATCATAGTTGCTGGAATCCTATTAATATTTTTACTTTAAATATGCTAATACTTTTCTAATCACGATTATGTGTGGGGCTCAATATAATACAGTATAGAAAACTAACTCTATTATAATAGATATGCAATCTGCATTAAAAATATAATATCAAGGTGTATCTAACGATGAGGCAACAATGCTTTGCCTGCAAGTTATAACGAAAAATACATAATGTACAGATTTATATAAAGTAAACGCATATATAATTGTAAACCACCTTAGTATTAACTTCCGATTAAAGAAAATTATTTTATTTTTATTTAATTACTCTACTACTGTAGATAAAACTATTCATAAAATAAAAAAAATATGGAGGATTTCAAAATAATTTGTTGCTGAAATTTGTACATGGTAATTAATAATTAGTATCATATCAATGTGTTGGACGAATGTAATTAAGCACTTGTTAAAATTCAGTTATATTTTACACTGCTGTGGAGTTTGAGTTTCAATCCCAAGTGCTGATCAAAGTTACTTATTACTTAGACCTTTTTACGAGTCATTAATATCGAAAAATTAACACATGTTACCTTTATTGGTTTACATAATGTGATTCGTTCTAAATGCGATGAAGATTTGTGAGTTCGAGACAACGATTCCCAATTCGACTGAAAGAATACCATGTTCGACAGGACAGATCTAAAAAATACAGGCGTTTACATCGACCCAACCGTTGTGCAAATTATATTATGGATGCAAATGTTAGTTCGAATAATCAGAATCAGACAAATTCCCAATAATTATTATTGAATTGCTTCATGATTTTTTGTTGGTTAAGCATGATTTCTTGTTGATATATATTATTGTTGATTCTTGTAAGATATTTATCTATTATATAAACTATTTTTGAACTTTAAGAAATTTATAGATAATTATACACATACAGACATATATACATATATAATTAAATCATTATAGACA
>NC_136493.1:117893522-117948522 GCF_053919585.1 Euprymna scolopes | reverse complement strand
TTTATTATGCTGATGTGTGTCGATTTAGGAATTCTAGGCGCTGTATGTGCTCTCCGCTTATCTCGGCATTTCTTTTCGGTCACCCTCTACATACACCTCAACGTACCACTGGCATTTTCCAATGTTCACTCAGTAGAAATGTGGTTGGAAGTTGCGCATCTCCTGTCACAAAAATGTAACTCGCAGGCACCCCTTCGTGAGTATCCATACTCTGCCAAAGACGTAAGGAGCCCTGTATATATATATATATATATATATATATATATATATATATATATATATATATATATATATATATATATATATATATATATATATATATATATATGGTGGATTCTCTCATCGAAGACGATGAATGAGGCTTCAGTATGCAATCTTCAGCAGCTCCCAAGATTTGTTACACCACATGCGTAATTGCAATCCTGTAGACGTCCGGCACACTCCTCCGCAGATGGTGAACTTTCATATGCTCGTAGGTCAAAGATGCCTTCTCGAATGAACAGATAACCCTGCTTTGCTGCGTGTTCTGAAACCACAATGGCATACATATTCATTTTTAGGTGGATGTTTCTTGTGTTTTGCCTTCATATTTGAACGACGGGTGCCCCTATGACAAAGGCGGTTATGTTCAAATTCTTTGGTCCCCAGGAAACACGTCTTTCTCCATTTTCTGCATTCCTCTGCTGCACTCTCGCAGGAACTCAGAGAAATTCCACAACGTTTCAGGTTGTCTTTTAGTTTATCTTTGTAACGAAGCAGGGGACGCCCTATTGGACGGACAGAATGTGTCAGTTGCCCATAAAAAAGTTTCTTAGCAACTCTTGAATCATCCATTCTTACAAGATGACCCGACCACCGCATTCGTATCCTGATCAAAAAAGTATTCAATACTAGTGATTTCACATGTGTCCAGTAATTCACTATTCGGAACACAATCCTGCCATCCAACATTGCAGATAAAACGCAGACATCTCATATGGAAGGAGCCAAGCTGATTTATATGCTTGCGGTACAAGGTCCACGTTTCGGCACCATACAATAGAGTAGGCAGAACAACAGATTTGTAGACTGCCAGCTTTACTTTTAGAGACACATCCTGGGTGTTCCAGAGTTTGTGTCGCTACCTACCAAATGCCTCACTAGCTTTATTCATTCTACATTGGATGTCTTTTTTTTCAAATTTAGCATCATCAGACACAATAGAGCCGAGGTATGTAAAAGAAGATAATGTTTTCAAAGCTTTACCATCAACATATACCACTGGTTGTGAAGAGAACGTAGTGTTTGGTTTTACCTGGTGAATAAGTTCGGTCTTTTTTATGCTAATTGTAAGATCGAAGGCCTTACATGCACCAGAAAAGCTATTGAGGATGTTCTGCATATCACCAAGACTATGGGTGACAAGAGCACAGTCATCAGCATAAATGAGGTCAAGAATAGCCTGCACAGAAGTCTTGGTTTTGGCCTGGAACCGTTGCTGGTTAAACAATCCTCCACTTGATCGATACTCAACACCTATGCCTCCTGAGGTGTCCCTGAAAGCTGTCTCAAGCATCACTGAAAAGAAAAGAGCAAATAGGATCGGAGCAAGGACACACACACATACACACACACACACACATATATATATATATATATATATATATATATATAAAGAGAAAGATAGAGTGTGTGTGTGAGAGAGAGAGCCAGAGAGAGAGAGAGAGAGAGAGAGAGAGAGAGGAGAGCGATTTTAACACCGGCATACGGTTACACTATAATACATTTTTTCAGGTCATGATGTGGAATGCGATTTATTCCTGCCCTTGTTACGGTATTTCACCGAGCTTACACTGCTATTTATAATGTTATTTGATTATATGCATGTGTATTGTACTGTTTTTGTTACTAGTGCGTAATGCTGTATCCGTGTGGTTTATAATATATATATATATATATATATATATATATATATATATATATATATATATATATATATATATATATATATATGAGTGTGTGTATGTATTTACACATTTATTGAAATGATTGAGTTCTTTGTTGTTTACCATTTTATTCTTTATTCGGTCTTGCTTTGTGTTTCCAATTTCTTTTTGAGATCAATGATTTAAACGTTCAATGTTTGCCTTTAGAATTAAACCATTGAATTTTGCAAACTTTTCACCGAATGAAAATCAGTATTCATATAAAAAGTTGCATCAAATATTCATATGCACTTTTGTCGGAAAAAATAGAACTGGTTTTGTTCGATTTAATTAACTGTCGCATTTCATCTTGTCTGAACAACAAGAAAGAAAGAGTATAAACATAAAAATATAACATAATTTAAATGATTATTTCGGTTAAATATTAGATAAACTAAATTGTGTGTATATATACATATATATGTGTATGTATATATATATATACATATGTCTGTATATGTGTATGTGTATGTATGTATGTGTGTGTGATAGGAGAATATGCCGACGTTTAGAGAGATTTAGTAAAGATTAGAAATGTCCCGGTTCCGATACTTTAATTGTCATCGATATATGTAAAATCATCCATTTTTAAAAAAATGATTTATTGGCGTATCTAGTAACGATTCTTTCCAGCGTGTCTGAGGGCACTTCATATGCGACCGGTAGTGACTACATCGACAGTATATTGTAGTCCACATTGCACTGTGGAGAATCTCCTGTTGATTTTATAAAATTAGCAAGAAATAGTGACTTATTCAAGTTTAAATTCAAAAGTCTAGTATCGTGGTGCTCTTACCGGAGCATTAATTACGGGCGATCCCGTTTCTTATGAAAGTACGGACTGTTGATTTCATGAAATTATTTTTACATAATCACTTGATGTAAAATAAAACCTGCATAAGTCATGTACCTAGATTCAATTCACCCCTAAAAGAAAAGTATTTTTGAATGCACAATTTTTATGCAAAAATAATCTTCAGTGTATTTTATAATCTGGTAAAGCATAATGAAATGCTATTTAGCACATATAATTATGTGTCCTAAGATTTGTATTTGTCCATCAAAATTGGAAAACATATGATAAATGTTATAGGGTGCAATGGTAATAAACGATAGAAAAACAAGATTTTTTAGGTAAGAAACGTGTATTTACATATATTACAGGCAAAGTGAGTTGAGTAATACCATTCCTAAACGGTTTGGCGTGTGCAACCGACCTGCTTAATCGCGTGCCAATCTCAGACTTAAGGGCACCGGTACTCGATACCGGAACTGACGTCACCAGAGGAAGGGACGTCCATTAATCCCATGGAGGGGCGTCTTCAACAATAACGAAACACCAAATCAATTAAATAATAATATAAATAATACGTATAGCAAAACTCAAAATAGGTCGATTCCTATAATACTGCATCGTCACTGATCATTTAATTATATCTTTTTAGGATCTAGGAGTATGTGACTATTTGTACCATGATCAAAAATAAGATACATTTTTTCGGATTTCTTTTATGTATCTAGTTCTTCAAATTACCGAATCGAAAACTTTGAGTTTTCTTAGCTCTATTAAATAGTGACATATTTTTACAAGGTGATTAAACTATGTCTTAAAAATATCACTCCATTTTTATAAATATAATAAAAAATAATATAAACAACATGTCACCCCTTATATTTAAGCAACGATGAAGTCATAGTAAAAAATGTTTATATTGAAAAGTGTTTATATTGAAAAAAATATCTAATGGTTCTGCAATTTGCTACAAGTTAACTCATTTCATGTGTTGCTACTATTATATAAAAGTCACTTTGGGTGTATGTGAGTTCCTTCCTCATGCGCTCCGAAACGGCTAGGCCTATCTTTTTCAAATTTCACACAGTTTATTCATATGTCTGTCAATACGTTTAGATATGTTTTCTGCAGAAAATCGTTTGGTAAGTTTCGAAAATCGAAAAAACCCGGTCTTCCAAATAGTCTATCTTCTCGTATAGGCATAAAAACATTTTTTACTAAGAACTATTTTACTTTCCATAAGTGTAACGTAAAAATATTCCCATTTCAAAATGTTTCATTTTTATCGACAAGAAAAGGCGCTTTTCAGATCGTTAAGCAAAAATATCAACTGACGTGTTATTGTAAACAAACACAAACGGAATTTATGAACGACGTTATAAGTATTATGTTTTTTTTACTGAATTAGTCCATTGGGCAAATTATTCTTAGTAGCATATAATATTCAATGGAACATTGGTGCCATGATGATGCATACTTAACTTGCGTAAATTAAAATACCGTGTTTAAGCGTATTGTGCGGGCGAGCAATGCAGGGTGTCTAGCTTGTTACAAAGTATATATTAAATTTTCCGGGATTTCGTAGACAAAAATTCGTATCATCCGGATTATTCGGGTTATTGTGAGTATTATTCTCAAACCGTTACATCCTATTCAACGCCAGAGCTTCTTCAGTTGTCTCTTGTAAAACTGCCAAAATTTCATGGAATAATGAATCGCATCTAATGTTTCATTCAATAAAATAGACTTATTTCGTTTCGTCAGAGATGACTGTGTAGAAGTCTTAAATAATTCGTCATTGAACATTAAGTTTTGACCGAACGTAAAATTGAATATTCAACCGTCAGAGTAGTGTCATTTATATCTGAATTTTATCAATTACTTCATTCATTATACCATTGACATGTGCGGATGCAATTGCGAATTACGTTACTGTTACCGTTATTGGCTGACGGAACAAAACATCCTACCAATCTTCATTACATAGAAGACTCCGTTTAACATTTCATGCACACTCCTGATTTCAATCAAATAAAATAAGGGTTCGACAACATACCTATTTAAAACTGCCAAGGTTATATTTGTTGAAACATTGGGGCAATAACAATCAAAAAGAGAATCCGTGACGGTTCGATTATTTCAAAAACATATCTTCTGTAACTAGTTTTAATTAAGAGGAAGAATTTCATGTTGTTTTCAGCAAAAATAAATATCATAAATTATCATAAATATATTTTTTTACTAATTCTATCTGTTTTTGTGAGATTTTAAGTCACCGGAAATATAATTTTAATAGATTAATATGCATGACAGAATTGTTTAAAACTATAGATTATCTGCCCCTAGTGAAATATCATTTAACAGAAATCCGTCGCATTTGACAGAAATCCGCCGCAATTTCTCCATATGTCAACTTCTTTCATTGTTGTTATTCGTTGAATCATTCCAGTCATTCCTCCGATTCTAATTTCTCCAACGCATTTTGAAAGCTTTTCGGAATTATTCTTAGTGTTACGACTATGTGTCTGTACGTTCAAGATGCAGTTATTTGCACCACTCCCATTGCACTGCGTTTCCTATTTTGTCGTGCATATTATTGTATGTATTAAGCCAGTTTGCTGCATTCACTTACTATTTGAATTAACGTTTCGTGTCGTTCTACAGAGTCTGCATTTCTGTTTTTTTTGCTTCTTCTGTCTTTGATTTTATGTTCTTAATTCTCATCGAGGTATCTAGTGCTGCAGTTATTCGGAAATCAATTTCTTGAGCTACCTGTTCTTTTCACATCAATCTCTAAGTGTTTTCGTTATTCTCATATTTTACATCTCTATGAATCTTGTTTTTCCCGTCTTATCTTTGTCTCCGTTTTTCTGTTTTGTTGATGTTTTTCTCTGTCTCTAGCTGCTGTAAATATCCTTCCCGTGTTTTACATTATGCATTTTCTAGCTCTTATTTGTGTCATTCACATGTTACATGATAAGGGCTGTCCCCTTTTCATGTAAGTATAAAAATAGAGAGATTTAAAGTGACAATGAAATAGAATAGACGAAATTCGAACCTCGTAAATTAAGTTTAGAAATAGATTACGAGAGAGAATTAGAAAATGGAATGTGAAACAAACCATTGTTTAGCTAAGAGATAAAATAGTTTCAAGAAAAGAATGCGCGTTGTTATGAAAAATTAAATTGAGGAATGCAACTATAAAAGATAATTTAATAAACATGTTTTTAACATATTGTAAAAATAGGTTATTGGGAATATAGGTAAAATTTTCTTTTGTAAACAAAGGAAAAAGTTTTGGACACGCATGTCCAGAACACGTGAAAGAAGACACATGTGTTAACATGTGTATGACGTCATGGAAAATGGGAAGTTCTAGATATATTTAGAAAACTTAAGAGTTAAGCAAGGAGAAACTGGGAGAGGGTCAGAGGGATTCTGAGGACGGCAGACGCGAGTCCAGTTTGGATTCAAACGTCTAGAAGCGAGACGGTTACTTTTGAAACTTAGAATGTGAAGCTTTGAATTCTTGACTCAGAAAATCACGGCCGGTCGTGAGAAGAAATACACCGATCATGTGTTTTTATAAACGTCGTCTTTGTGTTGTAATTCTACCAAAAGGTAAAGTGAAAATTGGTATTATATGTCTATATATATGTGTTATAAAATGTCTTTACATACACATCTCATATCGACAATGTGAACTCTACATCTCATATCTACACTTCTAAGTATGAACATTTTATATATATGAATATCTTTATAGCACGAACAATCTCTCAGCAGCTCTATCCCTAAGATTCACTCTCATCATAACTTTTAATAAGACTCTCTCTAAGACTGTAAGACTCCAAGACGCTCACGATTAATAAGACTCCTATATAACAAACACAATTTGGTGCCGTCTCAATAAAACTCTCTAAGTCTTTCATCCCTCTTAATAAGACTCTAAGACACACTTTTAACAAAGAACAATAACAATAAATAATAACGAAATATAACACGCACAGTCGTCTATGTAAACCAGTCCTCTCCTACCATATTCCCTTTCAGGTAGAGATCCACATCGTCTTTTGGCTTTAGTGTATTGGGCATGGTCATGTTTCCTGGTATTCTGCTAGAGCAAAAGTTTTCCGTTGGGCGACCCTACAAACTGTTCCGAGTATCTTAGTAGTGATACTGCCCATGTGTTTATATTTGTTATTTGATGTTTACTATATAATGTAGTTTTCAGGAGGTTTTTTCGTTCTCCTGAGATATTTCTTTACAATTCTCTATGTGACTTGTGTTACTTTGATAGAATCTAGTCCGAGGATTCCCAAGTGTTTAATAGCGTCTTGTTCATCTACTAGACTCATCACCGTTTAATTAAGGAGTTCCATGCCTTTTGTTGCCTCCAGTTCTCCTTTTTTTCTTATAACTAGTAGTGCGCACTTTTGCATAGCCCACTCAATTTGGATATTCAGGCTGAAGACGCTGATATTATTTATTAGTGTCTCTAGTTTTTTTTCCGGTCCTTGCAAAATGTTTTAGATCTCTCATGAACATAAGTTGGTTCATCTTCCTCTGTATAAGAGAACTTGTATCTAGCTTGGCATTTGATAGCGAATCTCTTCGAAAGATGAGTTGTTGCATGTTAATTTTTCTTGAGTGTTGTCCATCAGATGTCAGTTTAAGTCCCCCTTGTTTTAATGGTGTCTTCTATCATAAAGACAATGCAGCTTAGTATTATATACATTTTTAATCATTTTATTATCCAAGCTTGGGGAATCCGGTAGTACGCTCTTTTGTAGTCAATTCATGTCATGGCTTGATTTTCTTAATTCCTATACCTTCTTTATATATATATATATATATATATATATATACGTGTGTATATATATATATTGACTGTAGGCATTCCACACTTATCTGTGTACACTTAATCTTGTCCCCGTCACACATGCTTAAGATCATTAGAACCAAACACATTAAAGTCCGTCTTATATAACCATAGTGCATGGTTCCAGTGATATATGGGCTTTGTTAATAGGTCTTAAGCAAACTGTTTGCGCACACAAATTTTAGTAGTACAAAGATAAGTCTTTCATCCCTACCGTCAAGCATGATGGTGGGAATGTCATAGTCTGGTGCTGCATGAGTTCTGTAATCATTGGAGTGTTACGATTCATTGAAGGAAACATGAAATCCATGTACTGTAAATACTGCAGCAGAGCATGATCCCCTCCCTCCAGAAACTTATCGCGGAGCAATATTCCACAATGACAATTACCAAAAACACATATCCAAGCCTTAAGGTGATGGATCGGTCGAGCATGACTCCAGACTTAAACGCAATCGATCATCTGCAGTGCATCTTTAAGCAGAAGGCGGAGACGTCCAAATTCTTAAATATCCGCCAGCTCCGCAACGTCGTAATTGAAGTGGAAAGCATTCCAGTCACTACATATGAAGCTCTGGTAAATTTCATGCCGATGAAAGTAAGGGCAGTTTTTGAATAATGATGGTGGTCACACAAAATATTGAGAGTTGACATGGTGACATGTGAAGAAGAAGAGGACGACATATTATTATTATTAATATTATTATTATTATTATTATTATTATTATTAATGCTATTATTATTATTATTGCTTGCATTCGGCTACATCGATATGAAAACATGCGCTTTTTTTTTCTTTTAAAGTTAGCGAGCTTTTTTGTTAGGTAGTCAACACACAGAATAAAATTAGGATATGTAATTTCAAAATAAAATTAAGTGAACGAATCTTGATTCAATTCAATATGGAAACATGCGAAGCGTCAGTTAATGTGAATGTTTTGTAAAACAACGAGTACAATTTTTGATCAAAATAAATTTCTTTCTCATTTAATTGTTTATTTATTCCATTATTAAAATCAATATGAACTCCTAAACTAAAACAAATACTTTATTTAATAAATGCACGCACCTAAACATGAGAATATATTGCTCATTGAAACAAAGTTATGGCAAAATATTTTATCTTATTGATTATGAATGGTGTAGTAAAGTACATATTCATATTTATTATTGTTGTTATTATTATTATCATTGATATTATTATTATTATTATTATTATTATTATTATTATTATTATTATTAATAGTTTAATGATAGCAATTATCCCCAGATTTCCTGTACTTTTTATCGTTTTTGACAGCCATTTGCAAATTAATTTGCCAGTAGACTGCTATTGATTTCTAAATAGTAGCGATCATTGTGCTTCCCTGTGATATAGGTTGCATAAATTTCCCCCAGGGAAAAAATCCCCCTGCCAAACATTCATCGGAGGTCTAGTTAGTGTTTTATCTTTTCGGTCTTTCTGTCCTCCATCGAGATCCTGTAATTCTTCTCATATCCTCTGTTTCTATTTGGTACGATAACAGTTCATGGTGACAGAAAAAGGTGAGGTGAAAGCTAACATATAAATATGCAATTATACACTTTATGCACTGTAAACTAACACAATTTAGTTTATGTTTAATAATTCCAAGTTGTGTTTTTTTTTATTTGTGTTTTACTACTGCCGTCGGTCTTTGTGATTATATTGTGTCCTGTCGATCCTTTCCAAGATTTTGGGTTAATCCGAAAACTTTATCTTTATATTGAGGGATTAAATTTCTCTGTCAAGGCTTTCTTATTGTTGTCATTCCCAAGTGTTTTCATCAGTCTCGTATTTTGTAATCTTCCAGAGTTTTCCTAGTAGTCGTTTCTCTTCCTATTTTTTCTTTTCTTTTCTCCTCTGAATCCTTTGTCTTTTCTTTTTCTATATTGTTATTGTCTTTGTGTATATTGCTGTTGTAATTATTGTTTCGATATCCAAAATTATACATATTTCGAATTGTTTAGTCTTGTCTATACATTCTACTATACCTAGTGTTCTCCGTCTTTCCTTTTCACGTAGATTCTGTCAGTATCATTCTTAAAGTGTAGTGCAGTATGCATTATCAGGCGTTTCCTGGTCAGCTGACCAAGTTGCCTTCGTTTTAGTTTGGTTCAGCCTTTAAACGGTCAAGTGTACCTCATTAGTGGCACTGCCCTTTCCTTAGGTTTCTATTTTACACTTGTCTTTCGAGGATATTTCTTTTCTTACGTCTTTCTTTCAAATTTTCTTTTTTTTATTTTTCTTCCTTTAACGGATTGTGCTTGGGGAACTCCACGATATTTGTAGCTGCCATATTCACCAAGTGTGCCATCTCTTTTTGATTGGGTAGTTCTATGCCTTCCATTACCTCCCGTCTTCACTTTTCGTGGCCAGTAGTGTGCAATTTGTAATGCCGCTATCCATTCGGGTATCCTGGCTGAGATTCTGGTTGTGTGTTTAGCATCAGTTGTACCTTCTTTGTTTTTGCTAGCGCTATCGGATCGTTCATATACATAAGGTGGTTCATTCTTTACAAGTTTATGCATTTTTCGTGAACGTGAAATTTTCTTATGATGTTAATAAAGTTGCGTTATTGATATAAATATAAGTGGTGATAACGAATCAGCTAAGTAGGTACATCTTTATATTTAAATCTGCTTTGTACTGTCCAGCAGCTATCAGTACACGTTACCATATTCTTATTACATTTTAATCAAAGTCACATTATTGATGGCATTTTCTGCATTCTCAGGTATTCTAGTATCTATGATTGGGTTTGCAAGCAAGATGCAAAAGATCCTTCACGTGTTGAAACGATAAAATTATGTGCTGGATATAATTTATGGATCAGTTGTGGTTTCTGATTGGTTGATAAGCGAACGTCAATTAATTGGATTCGGCAGTTTCTACTGGCAGCGATAATACATAAAACCTCCCACATTTCAGGCAAAATAACCCTATTTTGAAAAATATCAAAATATATTGACAGCCCCTTATTTTTTTATATATTGGGAGAGTCCCTTCAGTTCAAATATATGAAATAATGAAACATTGTATATATATATATATATATATATATATATATATATATACAAACATAGGTGTGATATTTATAAAAAAGAATATAAAGCAAAGAACGAAAATAGGAAATGTTCAGAAAATTTGAAAGAGAGTATCATGCACAAAATAAAAGTAAAACGCAATTTTTCTTAATGCACTTTTTTTAAAATAAGCATGTAAAACGTAGTTGTAAAACAAATACAAGGAAATATTTTTTAAAACTCATTATTTTAATATACTTGTAAATTCAGTAAATGTTTGCATATTTGTTACGCATTAGTATGTTTAAAATGGTGTTACAAACAAAATAGATACAGTTTACGTCTTGCTAAGTTTCCGTTTCTGAATTGATAGGTATAGTAAAATTCAGACAAGTTTAAAGGCTAAACGTTTTCAATTTTATTTTACTCGCCAGTTTCGTAAATAAATTGGCGATATTTTGTCTGATGATATGTTATTTCCAATAAAAGTCACATTTTTACTTGATTTCTTATGAATTGATATTTGATATCCACATGTTTATATTTTTGGTTAATTACTGTATTTTGCGCTAAGACTATGCTGGTTTTATTATTACAATATGTTATACATGAGTTTTAGTAATTTCTGATTCTAATACAGTTTTTAAAATAGCTTTTAAGTATAGCGATTTTTGCGCAGAATGTGAAAGCGCAATGACTTCCGCCTCACACGTAGAAAGAGAAACTATCTAGACGTTTGTAGATATCGGTGATAAATTGGCCAATATTTTGATAGTCTTCAACAAAATCCATATATCCTTTTCGATCTTAAGCGTTTCTCCAATTTTAAATTTGAAACATTTTAATTTTAGGGGAGTTGTTGTTTTTCTGAAAACGAACGACTGTTGCTTGGTTCCCTTAATATAACCAAGGTATAGTTTAGCCTAGTTTAAATTCCTCCGTGTCTATATTACTAATTATTCGTTATAAGTTTGTTACTGTAAACATATGTCAAGTCGCAGAACAGTCATTTATTATTATAGCTATCCTATTATCTTCCGGTATAGTTAATCATCAATTATTTCACATTCTATGTCGAATTTCAATATGTAATGCGTTTCTGGCATTCTTTCATTCTAAATTTTATAGAATGTTTTCAATGTACCTCGTTTGATTCATTTCAATAATTACTTTATCATGAGTAAACAGCATGCCCGGAACCCATGATATCTTGTAAAGATCAGCCATTTTTAATCATTTATTTTATTTGTTCCTAATATCGGTTAACATGATGTAACAATTTGATGCGATTAAAATTGCATGGACCCATAAAACTAAAAACAATCATGCGTTGTCTATGTATTATATACAAACAGGGGTCTACTGGGAATTGTTTGAATTATGGTTCAGCCAGGCCATCATTAAATACTGTGACCTAAATTCTACCGTTTTGCCTCGGACCGTACAATTATTTGTGATGCCTCAATACGCAACATTTATTATTCATGATAAACTCCTTTGTAAGGGTAATATAATTTTATAGTCTTTTTAAGCCCATGTCATGAATGAAGCTGTTATATTTCGATGGGTTTTGCAATAAAATTCTGAGAGCCGTTATAGGTGTAGTCGGTAAAATCGTACAAATATGTAGATAGATTATCTTTTAGCAAGAAATCTAGTCTTGTACTGTCCAACCCTTGATGGTGTACTCTTTTTTTGTAAAGGCCCATTAAAAAGAAATCACTATTTTTTCTTTCGGTAGAGGGACTACTCGATAAGTATTATTTTCTGTTAAAGCATATGGTTCGCTTTCTATTGCTATTTTCGATTGTTGACAAGATTCTGAATTAATTGCTTCGTTAAGGCTATTTGGTGTATTATTCATGGAATAGCAATGTCCGACTTTATAATATTTTGAATTACGGTAATATTGTGATGATTTTCTCATTTAATATCAGCATCCTCGATGTTATCATTATTAATATTCTTGTCCTGATAAACAGCGATATTGTTGTCATTTATTTAATTAATTGGAGGAAATACAAGTTCATCCTCTTCATATGATGGATTCGCGTAAGGGAATTTAAATATAGCTGTAAATTTTACATATATGACTTTTTTATTTCATTTTTCTATGAAAAATATTAAATATGCTTGTATGCTTAAACGGTTTTGATATTTAGTTTGTTTTCTCATCTAAAATGCGAAGCAAATTTAACCAAATGTATGCATTCTTTATACATTTGACTTCTTACGGCAGAACGCTTCAGATGGAGTTGTAGGTTGTTTTTTTGTTAAAGGACCAATTGCGTATATACGCAGCAGTCATAATTGCATTCATCCAGATGTTTCGGGGGAGTAATCAGTTTAATAGACATCTTGCCGTTACAAAGTTGTCTGCCATGATTTCTCCGCAGTTCTGTTTTGATAGGGGTAAGCCAGGTGTCAGTTTCTTATATTTGATACGATGGTTAAATAATAAAAAAATACAACAGTTTATTGGTGAATTCTGTACCATTGTCAGAGCAGAAAAAATTTACGGCACCGTAGAGGGATATGTCAGCTAAGTATTTTTTAAGGTTAGTAATGGATCAGAATTGTACTTAAAGAAACGGTTATATCACACAGGATTAGTGAATCTCTTGACAAAGGTTTTCTTTTCCAGGGCAATTGCTCTTGACATATAGAAGGCCTTCGATGAGATATGACATAAGGGGCTACTCCACAAGATTTCCAGCCACGGTATCACTGGAAATGTTTTCTCAATCATTAAATCATTTCTCTCTGATAGGTTCATAAGAGTAGTGGTTGATGGGCAGAAATCAGAGGCCCACAGTATTAATGCTGGAGCCCCTCAGAGGTCCACCCTGAGTCCAACTCTCTTCCTAATCTACATCAATGATCTCCCAAAACAAATACTAAAATCATTCGTTGACATCTATGCTGATGACACGACCATCTCTGGCAATACATCAAAGGTCGTAAATGACAAAGTTCTCTCTAATTCTCTCTCCTCTGATCTTGAGCAGGTGGTACAATGGGGGAAGAGGTGGCTGGTCACTTTTAATGCGTCCAAAACCAAGCTTCTATCTTTACATCATCAACGCTCTGAACCCCATCTGGCATCAATTGAAATGGATGGCTCTTGTCTTGGAGAGGCCCCATGTTTTGACGAGCTTCTGGGGTTGACCTTAATCTCGATCTAAAATGGAACACGTACATCAAATCTGTTGCCAGGGACGCTGGGAAAATGGTGGGATCCTTCTACCGCTCCAGAAGATATCTCACTACTGATGCAATTATCTATCTGTATAAAAGCCAAGTACGTTCAAGAATGGAGTACTGCTGCCACATCTGGGTAGGAGCTGCTAAAAGAGCCTATCCTGCCTTGACAGAGTACAAAATAGACTTCGTGGGTAAGTGGGGGACGCCGTTTTCTCTTCCTCTCCCACAGAAGAGACGTTGCGAGCCTGACTTTGTTTTATCGTTATTTCCATGACAGGTGCTCGTCTGAGCTCCAATCTCTCGTCCCCCCTATCCAATACTTTATGAGAAACACCCGTACTGTCAATAATTTTCCCCACTCTTTATCTGTGCCTAAATCCAAACGTAGATTCCATGACCGAAGCTTCTTTCTTAGAACTACACGCCAGTGGAACTCTCTGCCGCTTGCCTGTTTCCCACCTGACTACAACTTGGACGTCTTCAAGTCCAACATAAAAAGCTCCTGACAAACCGCCCCCTTTAGTAAGACACTCTATCAACACCCCCAATAATAATGATTACTACAATACTATCTCATTGATTACTGTACACGCAATAACCCTTATCCCTGAATGGCCTTCGGGCCTTGATAATGGTGACCCCCATGTAAAAAAAAGAAACATACATCTATTGAACCGGAATAATCGCCTTAAAAGGAACACATAAAGTTTTCTCTGCTCATCGGTTTCACGGAAGGTTCAAATTACAATGTACCAGTGATAGGATTTTCGTTGTCTTCGTGTCTGGCATTTTGTTTAGGTACGTTGTCATTTTACCTTTTGTAATAAGTAACGCATTGTTGAGTTTTTTGAATTTTTTATTTAAATTCCGTAAAACTTATTCGGTTCTTTTTTAATATCTGGAATATTACAGTATCTAAGAATTTTATTCCATGTCTGTCAATCATGGCAGACCGGTTTTTGATGGAACTACGTTGTTTAAACAATATAGGTTTCCATTTTAAAATATCGAATACTGTTTTATTCGGGCACATTCGTGTTGTGTTCTTCGTGCGAAATTCTATCGCTGCACCTTGTATAGTAGCGCTTTGTACAGAAAATATATTTTGTTTAAATTTCGGGATTTGAAGAGCGTTTTCAGGAATACGGAAAGCCGGTTCACATTTATTGTTTCTTTAGCGATATTTTTGCATCACCCCCTTTAAAATGACATCGTTTACTCGAGTGTGATCGGCTTGCTCTATAAACTGACTCCTATGGTATAACTTAGGTTATTTTTTTGTATCCGATTCCATCGTAATTATATTGCCGTAGAACTGCAATGGACAATAAAGTTGTTACTATTTGGTGAAGCGTCAAACATGCATGAAAACAAAAATATATGTGTTCACTAACGGAACTTCCCACATTTTTATTTTATTTTATTTTTTTGTATCTATATTAGAAACTCTTATGATTGGGTCACCCAGAATTATAGAAAAATAATATTTGCTCTTTTCTTAAGATATTTTTTAACTTGCAGTTTTTATTCGAGGAAAAATATGATTTAGGTCTGGTGTTTTTAAGTGGGCATTTTAAAATTTCATGATATTTGTACATTGATTTTTCTGTGATTATGTTGCCAGTTTTCTCGTAACTCCTAAATACTACCTTGAATTGACTAATAGTCATGGATTTTTTTTTTCTGTGTTATCACGTTGGTAAACAGCTTGAACTCACTCGGAAACCGTTTAAGAACTATAGAGATGAACAGACTATAGTAAAAAAAAAACTTATCAAATCTCCACACTAAAGTAATGTACTTGCAATAACCCTTATCCTGAGTGGCTTCCGGGCCTTGATAAGTGGTGACCACTGTGTAAAAAAAAAAAAAAAAAAATTCGCCAGGCATTTAAAATAATTGTCCGTCATGCCGGTTTGATATAATAATCTGTAATGGGTTCGGCTTCCGTATCTTTTAGAAATGTATGTTCAATATATAAAAAAAACTGGGAGTTTGCTATTCGAAAAAACAATTCCGCCTTAATATGGCCAATGCTTTTCAAAGCTCGCCATAGGTTTTGTCGGAAAATCAGAGATAGACTTCTGTCATCTAAGCATTGGATTAATTCCGCACAGACAGTTGCACTTCTTTTGTAAGCTTATGTCTAAATTAACTTGTTTAACTTACGGGTGTGTAGATATTCTAAAAAAAATTATGCCACAATTCGATTTTTTCCTGGCCCACCGAAGTAAAGTCCATCTCTAGGTCATTTTAACATTAGTATGATTCTATATCTTCTTATGTAACATCCTTTTTACATTAGTATGGTTCTATATTATTTATATAATCATCGTTTAGCATTAGTATGGTTCTATATTATTTATATAATCATCGTTTAGCATTAGTATGGTTCTATATTATTTATATAATCATCGTTTAGCATTAGTATGGTTCTATATTATTTATATAATCATCGTTTAGCATTAGTATGGTTCTATATTTTTTTTATCTTATCATCTTTTAGCATTAGTATGGTTCTATATTATTTATATAATCATCGTTTAGCATTAGTATGGTTCTATATTTTTTATCTTATCATCTTTTAGCATTAGTATGGTTCTATATTATTTATATAATCATCTTTTAGCATTAGTATGGTTCTATAGTATTTATATAATCATCTTTTAACATTAGTATGGTTCTATAATATTTATATAATCATCTTTTAACATTAGTATGGTTCTATATTATTTATATAATAATCTTTTAACATTAGTATGGTTCTATAGTATTTATATAATAATCTTTCAGCATTAGTATGGTTCTATAGTATTTATATAACAATCTTTTAACATTAGTATGGTTCTATATTATTTATATAATAATCTTTTAACATTAGTATGGTTCTATAGTATTTATATAATAATCTTTTAGCATTAGTATGGTTCTATAGTATTTATATAATAATCTTTTTACTTTAGTATGGTTCTATATTATTTACATAATAATCTTTTAATATTAGTATGGTTCTATATTATTTACATAATAATCTTTTAACATTAGTATGGTTCTATAGTATTTATATAATCATCTTTTAACATTAGTATGGTTATATAGTATTTATATAATAATCTTTTAGCATTAGTATGGTTCTATAGTATTTATATAATAATCTTTTAGCATTAGTATGGGCCTATATTATTTATATAATCATCTTTTAACATTAGTATGGTTCTATAGTATTGATATAATAATCTTTTAGCATTAGTATGGTTCTATAGTATTTATATAATAATCTTTTAACATTAGTATGGTTCTATAGTATTTATATAATAATCTTTTAGCATTAGTATGGTTCTATAGTATTTATATAATAATCTTTTAACATTAGTATGGTTCTATAGTATTTATATAATCATCTTTTAACATTAGTATGGTTCTATAGTATTTATATAATAATCTTTTAGCATTAGTATGGTTCTATAGTATTTATATAATAATCTTTTCGCATTAGTATGGTTCTATAGTATTTATATAATCAAATTTGCTTCCTCAAATTAGTCAGTAATGTAATGATGTGATGCATGTATTTTATTGTGACTTTCCGCTTTCCATTTTGCCATTTTCCGGTAAGGCTGTCTTAGAGGATTCCTTGTTAAATTGATTATTTGGTTTTCTGTAAGTATTCTTGCATGTCTTTCAACGACTCGGCATTTCTATATTCATCTTATCGCTCTTCCCATGTCTTACTTCAGTAGCGTTTTGTTTCAGTCAGGTCCGGTTATTCTGTTTTTTTGTTTTTTCGTTTTATTTGCTTTTAGGAGTCACTTTTATTATTATTGTTTTGTTTACAAGGAATAGGCACACAACTCTTCATCAAAGATTTTTCTTTGAGAACTAATTATGGTTTTATCGATAGTCTTAATGGCAAGTAGCCTCCTTAGGTTTCCAATAATATCCACCACTTTCGATAGCCGTTAAAGAGGATTTACGTCATCCCAACAGCCGTTTACTGACTCAATATCGTTTAAAAAAATATCTACCTAAAATTATGGATGTAAAGTACTTATTACACACCACTCTGGAAATGCTATTTAGCAACTATATTCTAATCTAAATTCCCATATTACTAGTTAGCCAAAAAAGACAACCATAATAAATTTCCGGAATATTTCATACAATTCTTTGTAAAAAGGATATTTAAATTATCAAACGAATCGTTATCACATCTTTGATCATACTATATGATTATCAATTAAGTACAGCAAATTCTCATTATTTTGATAAACCTAAAAAGCAGATTCTTTTTATGTTGCAGACATAATTATTTCTAATTTGCTACAAAGTTTTATTATTAGGAGATACCTGAACACATGCGAATTGTTTGCAAACACTCTTCAGTCATATTGCATCGTGTAGTTTATGGTTTCACCTTCTCACCGACGTTTTAAATCAAGCAATATGGTTTATAAGATCTGAGCTGCAAGAATTTTTCATAAAGGTATTACATCCGACGGGATCCCCCGAGAACTAAGACATTCTTTCACCTAATTGATCTCCTATAGATATCCTCTTATGTAAGACCTTGATAACTGTCGACAATTACTTTATATCTTAATTCAGACTTATTTCTCATTTCGATTATGTGAACATACATGGTTTGACTTCTTTTGAAGCTCATCAAAGTCAATCGAGAATATCTATGAACTTGGTTTACATTAGGCATGGTAGTTCATGTAAACTGTAAGCTTATCAAGTAACCTTTACTGTTTATTGTGTAATAGACGTTACGTATACATATCATCCCAAGATCTGATTATCGCTTTACTTTAAGAGTTGTTTCCTAGCTTCGCTTGCCGGTTCCTTCACATATTACCGAGGAGTAGTTACCTTTACCAGTTCTTGTATGAAGAAAGCGATGGTTTTCTTTTGGATTATCCTCCATATTGAAAACCCTGAAGCTGATATTCCTGGTCAATTGACACACTCCTGCATTTTATCTTTCCGCAAATCATTTTTGGTTTCTCCTCGAAACTCTTGGCGCAGAAATGCTTAGACAGGTTTATTCTACCTGTCTTGAATGCAATGTATTTACATACATTAACTCATCTATATATCTATAAGAGTAATATCTCTGTTTGTCTGTCCTTCTGTGTACAAGAACTGGTAAAGGTAACTACTTCTCGGTACACAATAACTCTGTCAATTTTCATTCTACAGACTCGAAATTTGATATACAGTGTCGTGAGATTAAGGAGAATATTGCTATTAGTTTTTGGCAAGACATTGGGCTGTGTAAAGGTAAAAATTCAAGTGTTTTCCTTTGAAAAATATTCCGTCTGAACACTTGAAATTTAAGATATAGGTCCCTTGGGCATGGATCTAACTTAATAATTTAATTTGAGCTCCAAACTCTAAATGTTAAGGGGTTATAATAGGGGTCAAATTTAAAAAAAAATACCTTTGCGGTCTCTACCGAATTACTCAGACAATTTCTGGTCTAAACATTTGAACTATTACATAAAAGCTATTTAAAGATAAGGCAAGCTTTCTATCGGTTTGGGTTGAAAATTTGAGCTATAAATACATAAATGTATGCATGTATGTATGTCTTTATGTATGTATGTATGTAGGTATGTATGTATGTATGTTTGAATGTCTGCCTACAACTTTCAGGACCATCAGTATAATTTTGAAGCTCGACCATTTAGACGACAAATACCGGAAAATTGGCTAAAAATATTAATTTCTTCACCCTCAAGTGGGCAATTTTCTACAGGGGGTCGCTTTTTTCTGATATTTTCGAAAGTCATTCCCTCTTTTCGATTGTCCAGTCTTAATTTAAACCTAGGTAAATTGCGGTTTGGAGGTGGTCGTAACACCAAAGACGCCACATTTTTTCACGTTCTTTTCCTCCTTTGCGATACGGGTTCGAGGCTGCCTTCCTACAACCACATTTTTTTTGCTCAATACCCACCTCCAAACACCCGGGCAACGCCGGGTACCCATGCTAGTATACAGTAGATCTCATATTACTCAAAACCAGCAAACTGATTGAAACACTGTTTGGAATTTAAGAGGCACGCATGTTTGTACATCAATTGTATGTTATTTTAGTCGGCCATGATTTAAATTTGCGAAGCGACGGATGCAACCCAGAAGTAGATGAATGTTTCCATTTTCCTCGATTAAATATTTATTATTTGTTTATAAAAGATAATGAGCTGACCTAATTAAGTTTCCGTAGATTTTTACAGGCATTTAAAACAGTCGTAAACTCTCTCTCTCTCGATCTCTCTCTCTCTCTATCTCTCTCTCTCTCTCTCTCTCTATATATATATATATATATATATATATATAAAGCTAAACGTATGTGGGTGTGTCTAGACACGAATAGGCTCCTATATGGTTGCCTACTATAGAAAACTGATCACATATAATGATAGAAGATGTATCGAGACACAGGAATGGGTATGTTTGATCTGGCATAATGATTATTCATAAAACTTGTGGGATCTGCATACGCGTCTGGTCCAATAAGTATGGGAATAAAAAATTCAAAATTTAAAAAAAAACGGTTACAAGGGTTTTTGATATAGATGTACATAATGATACTTTGATAAGTATGTTTTAACTTTAATAGGAATGGTATAATAAACTTGTGGGGTCTGCGTTCGCGCCTGACCCCCAGAGAATGGAAATCGGCACAGACTTTATTAAATACTTTTCATATCTATCTGGTGTACGTATACTTTGATAATTATGTTTCAGTTTGAAGAAATATGGTATAACAAAAGTATGGGGTGTTCGTTCGCGCCTGACCTCCATAGAATAGAAATATGCCACAAAGTTTAACAAGTTTTTTTTTAATATAGACCAAAGAATATTTTGATAAGTGTTTCAGCGTGAACAGGTACGATATAATAAATCATGGGGTTTATCTATTTTATTTTTACTTTCATCATATATTGCTTTGGATTTTATATCCCCAAATTCGAAGCTCTCTCATTACAACCCTTCCTTTTCATAACCTATCATACTTTCATAAATCAGAGTCAATTTTCTGTACGCTGTTTTTGAACCCAGTCAAAGATGGGTACTTTGGTAAGTGTATATATATATATATATATATATATATATATATATATATATATATATATATATATAGTGTAGAGGTAGAGAATGCGATCCCCTGTGTACATATGTGTATGAGCACGTGATATATACTAGTCACGCCCCAGAGGTAATGAGTTATGTTGCATATAAAATAATATCAAGGAGTAGCCAAAACATATATTTCTTGAAAATCTAAAGAAGTTAAGAGGAAAAATAATGTATTGAACCGACAAATATGATAAAAAATATTTGAAAATAAAAAGTGTTAGGTTGGTTACTCAGGTTTTTGTTACGAGCTTTTTTCGCAGTGTAAGAACGGAGTTTTAGAAAATATAATATATTTTACTTTGATCACAATATACGATCAGAAAATCAATATTTACGAAGAATCATTATGAGGGTGTTTGTAAGCCAAAGTCATAAATAGTTCAGAAGACGCTCAAACTTCGTGTTTCGTTTCAGATCTGATTTAATCACAAATGTTATGACAATATTATCGTCTATTTTTGATCATATGAAGTCAAAGCTTCTGAATTTTCTAAAATGGAACACCCTGACATTAAAACCTCCTAGGCGTTAAAAATACACACTTTCATGTTGTATTTTTTAGATATCTGCAGAAATACTTAAAACGATTGTTTTATTTACTAATTGTAATGTAATGCATTTTACTAGTATACGTTTTACATTATTATATAATATATTATATATAATATATTTTATTTTATTATATATTATAAATTTTATATCATCATATATATTTATTACAACAAGAACCAAGTTTGCCCAGCTGGGCAAATTTGAGTCCTTGTATCTGGAAAATATACAATAAATTAAATCAAATGTTGTTTTGTAAATCGTAATTTTTTGCATTTTTCCCCATACACTAAACGCGGATATAAATATCACTGAAACATCCGCTGGGTCATAAGCTTCATTTCAGTAACTTACTTGCTTGGGTGAGTTTCTGTTAGGCTAAGATATACCGCTTCACACACACACACACACACACACACAGAGTAAATCGAACTTACTAAGGGAGATAATTACTTCCGGTGAATACCGGAAAATATCCAGTAAATAAAACGTTGTTTAGTAATTCGTTATTTTTTGCATTTTTTTTGCACTTCCATACACTATACATGAATATAAATAACACTAAAATATCCGCTGGGTCACTCCATTTTAGTACCTTACTTGCCTGGGTGGGTTTCCGATAGACTGGCATAAACCGCATCACACACACATACACAGATAGAGAGACAGTAAATCGAACATACTAAGGGAGAATATAGCTTCCGGTGAATACCGGAACAATATCCAGCAAACATATCGCTGTTTAGTAAATCGTTACTTATTTTTTTTTTTTTTTTGCATTTTTTTTTTTTACATTTCCATACACCAAACATGGATATAAATATCACTAAAACATCCGCTGGGTCATAAGCTGAGATAAACCGCGTCACACACACACACACACACACACACACACACACACACACACACACACACACACACACACACACACACACACACACACACACACACACACACACACACACACACACACACACACACACACACACACACACACACACACACACACACACACACACACACACACACACACACACACACACACACACACACACACACACACACACACACACACACACACACACACACACACACACACACACACACACACACACACACACACACACACACACACACACACACACACACACACACACACACACACACACACACACACACACACACACACACACACACACACACACACACACACACACACACACACACACACACACACACACACACACACACACACACACACACACACACACACACACACACACACACACACACACACACACACACACACACACACACACACACACACACACACACACACACACACACACACACACACACACACACACACACACACACACACACACACACACACACACACACACACACACACACACACACACACACACACACACACACACACACACACACACACACACACACACACACACACACACACACACACACACACACACACACACACACACACACACACACACACACACGTACATATTAGAACAATTTGTAATAAGATAGACAAATTTATTTATATATAGATAGATATATAAATATTTAAATATAATAATACTTACGCCAATTTTACAATTGCATTGTTAAAATGACCAAACGTCTGCATTCAGAATTTTATTTTTTTAATGTTGCACATATTGACGGAGGAAGATAGTAATAGACACTCCTTCTTATTCACATTCCTTACGAATAGAGATTCGCTATTTTATTCTTGAAAAAACTCTAATTGTAATGGTGATTATGGAATGAAATAAATTCTGGACCATAACAGGTAGGCCCTCTCAATGGTATCATACACATCTTTTAAGCTATTCAAACGTTTGGGTTTAAAAAATAAATTCCTTAAAAACGAACTAGAATATAAACAATTAGTCTATTTGTGTCTTTAAGTTTTCACAAGATTTATGAATTGCAATGATTATTTGTCATACCGCTAGAACTTCTGATTGACATAATATCGATTGGTCATCATAGACCATCGGTAACAATATACTATTAACACTTTTATTTAATAATTTACAAAAATATTAAAAAAACTATAAAATATAATTTGAGAATAAAAGACTGGAAACATTTAATGTATGGATCTATCATTTTATATACACAATTATATATATATATATATATATATATACATGTAGACACATACACACACACGTATATATATATGTGTGTGTGTGTATATATAGTAAGTTATAAAATATATATGTCGATCAAGCTACACTGAAGCCTGAAGAATCCTAGAATGAACGAAACGCGGAATATTCAGTGTAGCTTAATCGCCATATATATTTTATAACTTACAAACTAGCTCTAACTACGTATTGAGCAATTTTGAAGTAAATACTTAAAGTTTACGCATACATGTATACTTTTTTATATTAATTTTATGTGAGTAAATGAAGTAGTTATATGTGCGTGTGAGTGCGTGTGAGTGCGTGTGTGTGTCAGAGAGACAATTGAAAAGAACTTCTGAGATGTCACCGAGTCGTATACGTAAATATAAAAGATGCATGCCAAATAATTCTAAAAGCTGGGTCATAATATTTTATGCTAAACTGGCTTATAGCATGTAATCTAATATCTAAATAAGAATTATTATATCTTAATAACGAAATCGTATTATAACAAGCAACTGTATCTTATATATATCGGATAATATCCTTTTCAAGACGCAGAATAATTCTCACTCGCCAGTAGTCATTAAAAAGCTCATGTTACTTGCACGAATTGCAACTATACAATGTAATACACATACACTATATTGCATGTCTCCGAATATACGGAAATGATTTGACATAATTTTTTAAACAAGGAGCGCCATTCTTAATTTATATATTTGTTTCATTCCTACGATATTTTCAGTTTATTATGTACACTCTTCACAACTTTTCTCTTGGCATATTATTCTTCATTGAAGCAACCAAAAGTCTTAACCACGGCGACAGAGATATTTTATTTCTCTGCTGAATTAAATTAGCTTGATAGACGACGTTATGAAAGCGGCCAAGTGACGCTAAACACCTTCGCACAGGACGGAAATGGTTCCATTATTTTAAGTTTTGTTGCCAATATGAGCCGTTGCTAATGAACCTAAAGCTGAGCGGAAAATGGCCGCGGCAATTGGCACAGATACAATCGATCCAAATATAGGTGTGCTGTGCCACCACGAAAGTCTGTGCCAAGCCCAAAAACCGGTTTCTGAATTGCTGTCGTCCGAATCAGCTTTTACGGTAGGCAGAATTAGTGGAAATCTTACATCTACCCCCCAGCCATATCTCCGGTTATAATCTTTTACAATTTATGTAATAATGTAGAAAACGAATGATCCAGAATTGAAAGTTTCGAACATCTCTTTCTTAAATTTCTTATTAATCTATATCATAAGAACTCATCCAAAAATCCTGAGGAAGCTTAAATCGTTTATATATTTCATGTTGGTCAGACACTGAAATAGTTTAGACACTCATGTATGCAGCTGTTCGTCTGCTTTTAGTTATTAATGTAAGGTGCATGCATTTTCATAGCCTTTGGAGTAGAATTAAATATGCAGTCTACGAAATTATATATATTTTTATATACCAAACAATTTAACACAAAGATGTCAAACTACTCGACATTAATGGAGAAAAATATTAACATTTATTTGAGAAAACCTAGAAATCGATTACGACCTATGATAGATTCACTAGGAGCCAAATTAGCTTATCTGAGGTTATAATTAAATATAAAATTTGTTAGTAACATGTTTTAAAGCGAAAAGGTTTATGAGACAATTCTCAAGAAATGTATTCTTCCTTTTAAGGTAAAAGATTTTTGGCAACAGTTATATGTATATGTATATTTGTGGGTGTAAGAGGGATTAATTCGATTCATCCAATATTGGTTGAATATATATATATATATATATATATATATATATATATATATATATATATATATATATATATATATATATTACATGGAAGTCACCAATTAGGAACGCCCGGAAGCTACTCGTGGATAAAGGTTATCGCGTGTACAGTAATCAATGGGACAATATCGTTGTAATCGTTAGTAATAGAGATCTTATAATGTTCTTTACTTACAGGAACTTGTTCATGTCGGACGTCAAGACATCCAAGTTGTAACCAGGTGCGAAACAGGCAAACGGTAGAGCGTTCCACATGCGTTCACTTTTAAGTAAGAATCTTTGTCCATGGGATCTACATTTTGATTTAGGCACAAATAAAAGGTGGGGGGATTACTGACAGTGTTTCCATTTAGATGGGTGGTTTTCATGAAAGATTGTCGAGGGTTGACCAGCGATTGGAGCACGTCCCATGGAAACAACGATAAAAGAAAAACAGGCTCGCAACATCCCTTCTGTGGGGGATACGTTGCAGGGAAGAGAAAAGGGCATTCCCCACTAGGCTATGAAGTCTATTTTGTACCCTGTCTAGGCAGGATATAATGTTTTTAGCAGCTCCTGCCCAGATATGGCAGCAGTACTCAATCCTGGGAAATACTTATCTTTTATATAGATAGTGAATTGCATACGCAGTGACATGTTTACTGGAGCGGTAGGAGGATCCCACCATTTTTCCAGCGACCTTGGAAACTGATTGGATGTACATGTTCCGTTTCAGATCAGAAGTAAAGGTCAATCCCAGATGCTTGTCAATGCATGGACCCCCTCCCCACAAGACGAGATCAATCAATTTCAATTGATGCCAGATGGGGATCAGAGTTTTGACGATATAAAGATAGAAGCTTGGTTTTAGATGCATTAAGAGTAACCAAGCACCCTTCTCCCATTGTACCATGCGCACTACATCAGAGGAGAAAGAAGCAGAAAGAACTTTGTCATTTACCGCCTTTATATATATATATATATATATATATATATATATATATATATATATATATATATATATATATATATATATATATATGTATATATATACATATATACATATATATATATATATATATATATATATATATATATATATATATACAAAAATGTAAATGTTGGTTCGTTCGAAATTAATTGTCTAAAAAACCACTGGACGGATGGCTTCCACGTTTTGGTATAATATGTTTACTATATCCATATGTGGTTTTATATATTTCTTTTTAAATATTAGATTATACTTCATTTTTCTATGAGAAATAGATAGATTTCTTTGTACCGAGAGACAATTTTTTAATTTAGGGACAATTATTTATTACTGCTTCCTGTCACGTGACCAGTGTTACAATTTCGCGGTTTTCCTGCTATATCTGGAAGTTTCGTTTACAATATAGCGGCAAATTCTAGAAAATATTGAGGTATTTGGCACCCACACCCCCGCATTAAGAAAAGCGCTTGAAAATATTCAATGTAATTAAAAAAATAAGTAACATTTATTGCCTTTGGTAACAATTATTTATTGATTATTTGTTTTGTTTTTCACCTTTTTTTCGACTAACCATTGGGTTTGTATTACTGTACACATAGATTCGAAAAAGTTGTCAAAAAACAAATATATAACAAATAAATTTTAGCAAAGGCAAGATAAGTTACTTTTCTGCCAAACTGGATATATTTTTCGTGTTTTTATTCAATGTAACATATTTATTCAGCTCGAAAACAATACAGTGTTTACCGATGTATTGGAATATTCAAGATGGCGTGTCACACCCTCTTTAACACCGTAAGTTTGGAAAAAGGTATTATAAATAAATAACTATACAAAATACTATTAATAACCCACCGAATATATGTCAACCTATGTCACAGTAACATATATTGAGCGAGTTTTTAACAGTATTTTATCCGGTTTTATATTTATAACATCTTTTCTCAAACTTACCGTGTTAAAGAGAGAATCAGACTCCATCTTGAATGTTCCAATACATCGGTAAACACTGTATCGTTTTCGAGCTGAATAAACATGTTGCATTTAATAAAAACACGAAAAATATATCCAGTTAGGTAGAAAAGTAACTTATCTTGCCTTTGCTAACATTTATTTGTTATATATTTGTTTTTGACAACTTTTTCGAATCTATGTGTACAGTAATACAACCCCGAAAATTGCAGTATTTTTCAAATAATGATCGCAGAATTTAATGAACTAATTATTTTTACTTAACTCTTAGAGAAAATGTTTTTTATTTTGTTTAAACAAATAGTACGTTTACTAAAGTTATGGTTTTCTGTAGTAAATAAAAAACGCAAGAATTTATTTTTGCTTCTTTTAAAGCATCGTAATTCTTAACAATAAAAAATAATTTTTACAGTAACATTACGAAAAAAGCCCCTAAAGTCCGTAATTCAAAGTACAAAATAAATCATGAGCTTAGGTTTAGATTCTTGGTGGTGGCGCACGAATCATTTTTTTTTTAAATCATGATAATATATCAGATCTTATATAATATAATAATATATACGAAATCTGCATTAATCAAAATATCTTATTGAAGCGTATTCTCTGACCCGGCAATCCCAGGTCGCATGCAATTATATATATATATATATATATATATATATATATATATATATATAGACAGTAGAGTTTAGTTTCCTAGAAGTACATCCAATGAAACAACATGTGTCTACCAAAATAGTGCTCAATGAGTGAACAGAGCAGGTAGATTAATTTTATTTATACAAACATTAATGGCTACACATGTGCATACATGTTTCTGTAATCACCCACGTTGGGAGATTACGTCTGCAGGCCAAGACTTTCGACGGTAATTCTTGGCCTGAAGACGTAATCCCCCAACGTGGGTGATTACAGAAACATGTATGCACATGTGTAGCCATTAATGCTTGTATAAATAAAATTAATATATATATATATATAAATATATATATATATACATATATATATGCATATATATATATGTGGGTGTGTGTGTGCGCGCGTGTGTGTGTGTGTACTAGCAGTTCTGCCCGGCTTGTTCGGTCCCTATGTACTGTTTATAAGGTTACGTGCATATGTATATATTAAAAAGTGTGAATACGTAATATTTTTGTATAATACTCTGTATAATAGTTCTCCTTAACTACCATAGAGAAAACACATAGAGACATTTTCACTTTTATATATATATATATATATATATATATATATATATATATATATATATATATATATATATATATATAGGGAGAGAGAGACAGAGAGAGAGAGACAGAGAGGGATAGACATATTCGATGCAATATATAGTAATGATTTAAAAACTATAAAAAAGACGCATGCGCCACCACCGAGAACCGAAACCAAAACGTTCAGCTCACGATTTACTTTGCCTCTCCTCTGCCGTCAATGACTGAGCTACGAAAAGATGTTTATTGAAGGTTAAAAATAAAAAAAAAAATGAACCAATAGCTACTTCGTTATGCATTCGTAATGCTGCCGTTCCACCTTCACCTGGTAATTTTTTTTTTCAATTTTAAAATTTTGCACCGATTTTTCCGGGCTAAACCCAAATATAAAATGTTGCATTGATTCAAATATCTTGTATATCAAGTGTCATGTCTGTAGACCTAAAACTCTAGGAGGAGTTGGGTAGGCAATATGTGTTAAACAATAATATGTACGTATACAAAAATATATATTGAAATAACTTTGTGTTTACTATAAACTCTTTACGCAAACATTATGCAAGCATAAATTATGTAGAATATCTGCATGAACATAATTACACGCAATAGTAAACTAGAGATGATTATCCTATTAGAAAACCGAAGCAACTAATTGGGAATTAATTAAAATAAATGTTAAAAATAATATGCAAATTAGCCAGATATTTTGCTAGTGAATACAATTCCACATCTCATATATAAGAAAATTGTTTTTTTTTTTAAATAAATAGAAAAGAGGGTGTTTAATATGAATATCAACACACACACACAAAACGATTTATAGGAATATATATAGGAAAGCAATTACAAATCAAAAACTAACTAAAAACACTTTTACGTAAAATATAAACCAATAAGAATAATATAAGCGACATCTTAAACAAGTTTACGCCTTATCTCTAACTCAAAGAGTAAAGAGAATACTGGCAAATGGAGGTTGTAGTCCGAAAATTGCCGCGAAGTTCGTTGGAGCAGACTAAAATAAAGGGATTTACTAACGACACAAAGCAGGATATAGAAAAAAAATATTAATTATTAAAACAATAACATTTACAAGTTTTTCAAAACTTATTGTGTTTGCGGCTTTAGAGAAAGTCCAACTATAAAGTTATTTTACGTCCAAAGAATTAGACGGCTCTTGTAATGTTCGTATAGACACAAAATTTTAGGAGAGGAATTCTCCTACCTGTTGCTTCATGGTCGATCTGTGGTTAAAAGAGGAAGCGACTATTGTTCTAAAAGCGAACCCGATAAACAGGGGTCCCTGATTGGTTAATTAGACAGCCCCAATTTTTAGATTGTTAGTGTATTAAAGGGAGGTAAGTGGGAATGATAAACCCCTATTTTATATTCTCCCAACGACAACAAAATGCGACGAATGTAATCGTTGCATGGCTTACTGTAGTATTTTTTCAGATATTTTTAGGCATTATTATGGCCTAATTACAAAATATGTTTCAAAAGTAATGGTAATCAGGGTTAGAGTTGTTTATTTTATCCGCTTAGGCCGGTTAGTAATCATTTCAACTGAAGATTCTGGTGCATCCTTAGCTTTCTTAGGAGAGGATATGACTTCGTCGGCGAGTATGTCAGGGAAATAGCTGTGAGTGAGGGAAAACTCCAAAGGGTATAAATGTTTGAGTCTGTGTGTGTCTACTGAATTAGCGCCTCTTTTTATTCGGGTAGAACGAACTTTGCCGTCATTGCCACTGAAAAGTTCCCCAACTCTGCCAAGCTTCCAGAAAGGTCTTGTCTTGGCCGGATTTTAATAAGTATCACCTCATTGACAGTAATCTTATTTTGAAATTAAGTTTTATGTAAGTCCTTGCAAGATTCCCTCAAACTTAGCAAATACTCGTCGTGCCAAAGGTCCTTGAATTTCGGCCTTTACTTTTCTCTGTTCTCCAAGGCAGTCACAAGCAGCGATCTGGAGGTAGGTTCTGTCTCCAAAAAACTGGGTGAATCGGAATCGAAGGAAAGCTCGGAGTTTATGTTTGGATGAATGAAGCAGTTGGGTGTTAGGGGGAGTAGATTCACATCTGTAGAACATATGTAAGTCAGGGGTATTAAGTTAACTGCCCTTTGGATATCAGATAGGAGGGTAAGAAGGTTAAAATAATCAGTTTTGGAGCGCCCCAGCGTTTTAAATAGTCAGGATTTAATCACTCCAATCATCCTTTCCCATGTACTTCCAATCCAAGGAGAGTATAAGGGTATTTTAATGAGTTTGATGGCGGATTTAGTAAATGACTTACTAAATTCATTACCGCTGATGTGATGTCTAATTACATCACCACCTAAGGTTGCATCAAATGCATACGCATTGTCACTGTATATGTGGGTGGGTGTTCCATAAAGGTTAGAAAAGTGTATCAATTCTTGTATGAAGGCTTGCGTGTTCATATAAGGCACAAGTTCGATGTTAATCGCTCTAACATTCATGCATTCAATGATCCTGGAGCTTGTCATGAATTGGAATATATCAATACCAATGATATCCAGTATTTTGATAGTATCACTCTGGTTATCACTTGCAAATGCCAACTTGTAGTTTTATTTGTTAAAGTTGGATTTCACCTTGCTGAAATTACTAAATTCAAAGTGTATGTTAAATTGTTCATCAATCAGGACAGGAATAGGTAATTGCTTCCCTGGTTCTATATTAACTTCTAGTACATCCTATTCAAGAGTTTCCATGGTAATACCAGAATAAGTTTTCATTTGGTAGTCAGCAGTATTAGGATTTTCGTCATGGTACCTTAACTCCTTTAATATTATGTTAGAGAAATAAGAACGCTGGCTTCACGTATCCAAAAGGCAGTTAACATATGTACTCTGGTTACAGTATTTCAAGGAAATAGTAACAATAGGCAGTAGAATGTAATTTTAAAGCATGTGCGAAAATAGGGACATTACGTTTTTGGTACCGTCAAACGATGGAGCAATATGCGCCTTAGAGGAACATAATTTACATGAGAGAGGTGATTTAGTCTGGAGTCCAGGGCAGTTTTCACTTATATGTTTAAAACTGGAACACGCTGTACATAATCTCAATTGTCTACATCTCTCAATTCTGTCGTCATAGGAAGAACATTTAGTGCAACCCGACATGGTGTGGCCAGGTACAGTACAGAGTTTGCAGTAAGTCTTGGGAGAGCTTGTTACAAAATTCTGCAAGGCAGCAGCATCATTATTCTTCTTTTCGTTGATTCTGACCTGTCCCCGGTCTTTTTAAAATGTGTTTCTTATGACAGAAATTGTGTTTTATTCCTTGAAAGAGCACGAATGGCCTCACTGTAGTTGTCAAACATTTGTGGCATAGTAGGGTAATTTGATCCCACTCGGTGACTAATTTCCCTTCTCAAAATCGCTGGAAATTTTTCACGCATAATATGACTGACCAATATAAATCCAGGAGACTTTTCTTAAAAAAAATCGATCCGATATGAGGTTTTTAACTCCGACAAATCTTCCCTCACTTCAGCAAGGTATTGTTTCACAGACACAAAATCGGGCTCATAAAGAGGAGAAGCAGAAATGAGTTGTTTGAAGATTTCGTTTATGATGAAGGGGACATCTAAGAACTCCTATGTTAGTAAGTCCACAGCCACACCGTAATTTTAATCTTCTAATGTTAGATGAGAGACAAACTGTAGGGCATACTCGCTCAAATATCCTTTTAGAAGGGCCAGTTTGGTCTTATCAGACTTAATGGAATCGGTGCAATTTTTAAATTGAGAGAGACAATTCTTAAATTCAAGCTTAGAGGGATTGACTCCACTGAAGGTAGCGCACTGCAACTTAGGGATCGACAACAGAGGAACTTGGGCACCTTCAGATTTTTCCGGCGTGGCGTGTTCTATAACAGAGCTTTCTATGACAGAGAGGCGGTCATTGGAGCTAGTCCAAAATCTAATTTCCTTCTTCTGTTCTTCCACGAAGCCACACTCCTTCAAATCAAGCTCTGCCTTGATGCATAGTCCCTTAATTTTGTTATTTAAGGTACGAACCTCTAATTTTGCATATCCTTGATAATGGCTAATTATTCCTGGTAAGTCTTCTTAGTCGGTCATTCACCATCTTCCAACATTTCAATAGTTAGGAAGATATCATCTTTTAAAATGTTCCGTGAATCCACGAGTGGTTTCACACCTTTCAAGACCATGAAATTCTCCATTTAAAAAAAAATAATAATGTTAATGTGCTTCTCGGGTAAGTGATTTCTTTTGTAATCAAAACGCGATGTCAATTTCCCTTTAACTTAATAGCACATGAAATGAAGCGGTTTGTCTTAGTTAAACAGACGTTATAAATAAAATGTGTTTTTTTTACAATAGAGGTTAAGAAAGTCACAAATATGTAATCACTGGAAGAATATAAACAAATGTAGTTCAACAAAACTCACCCTTAATTTTTTTCAATAATTTTTTTTGTTTTCAAAAGCACAAATAACAGAACACATGAAATATCATAAGTTGCTTAAAACGTGATTAGTTAAAGTTCAGAATAAAATCACGCTTTCTCTTAACGGTTAATTTAAAAAAAAAATCTTCTGAACGCTATTAAAAGTTAAATTCTTCACTAGTTTGGAGACGGAATGCGTTGTTGTGATAAGTGATTTTCTCTATTAATTCGCACTTTTTATTTTAAGATTCAAATATTAATAACTACATTTTATTTCAGTATTTAATTTATGTATTTCTGTTGTATTAAATGCTAGCTTTAATTTTTTTTTTCTCGTCCATAAATGTTTATCTATCAAGTTGATCTTAAATATTGTATAATCAATCCATTATATTATCATTTTCAGTCCCCCACCCCTAATTTCTGGCTCCCATCTTATCTCGCAATTACTTATAACGTCACCAACTAACTTCGGAAGAACCCCCCCCCCATCCGATTTTGTTTTATATCATAAGTTGCTTAAAACGTGATTAGTTAAAGTTCAGAATAAAATCACGCTTTCTCTTAACGGTTAATTTAAAAAAAAAATCTTCTGAACGCTATTAAAAGTTAAATTCTTCACTAGTTTGGAGACGGAATGCGTTGTTGTGATAAGTGATTTTCTCTATTAATTCGCACTTTTTATTTTAAGATTCAAATATTAATAACTACATTTTATTTCAGTATTTAATTTATGTATTTCTGTTGTATTAAATGCTAGCTTTAATTTTTTTTTTCTCGTCCATAAATGTATATCTACCAAGTTGATCTTAAATATTGTATAATCAATCCATTATATTATCATTTTCAGTCCTCCACCCCTAATTTCTGGCTCCCATCTTATCTCGCAATTACTTATAACGTCACCAACTAACTTCGGAAGAACCCCCCCATCCGATTTTGTTTTTTATCATAAGTTGCTTAAAACGTGATTAGTTAAAGTTCAGAATAAAATCACGCTTTCTCTTAACGGTTAATTTAAAAAAAAATCTTCTGAACGCTATTAAAAGTTAAATTCTTCACTAGTTTGGAGACGGAATGCGTTGTTGTGATAAGTGATTTTCTCTATTAATTCGCACTTTTTATTTTAAGATTCAAATATTAATAACTACATTTTATTTCAGTATTTAATTTATGTATTTCTGTTGTATTAAATGCTAGCTTTAATTTTTTTTTTTTTCTCGTCCATAAATGTTTATTTATCTACCGAGTTGATTGCAAAAATAGATTACCTAATTGTACTCATTTTTAGTTCGTGGGAGGGGAATCTATCACCATACTTTCCCTTAAACAGGTCCGTTGGACTTTTAAAGTACAATACTTAATAGTTATTTTTTTTTTTTTTTAATGGAGAGTAGAAAACGCATTGTGGATGCGTTATCGGCAGCTCCTGTTACTCTCGCTTCTTCTTATTTGTCCCTCAGTCCTCATTTTTAAATGAGTGATTTTTCTGACAAAGGGAGAAGAAAAAGCTGTTTTCTAGGTTGGCAGTATTTTTGCGCGAACAGTTGGCAGAGTTGGTGGAAATTTTCTGTTTCTATGTCTATCCTTGTAGCCATGTCACTAGTAAGGGTGCTGGAGGTAAACGTTTTGTCTGGGCTGACGTTATCCGCCTGATAGTCAGGGACCCGAACCTTGGATTAACCACTAAGAAGGCTGTCCTATCAGCAGGTGCAAAGTACTGGGGCTGCTGTATTGCCATTTGGTGAATGGAATCTGGACCATGCAGTAGCTTCTGGTGGGGCCTCTCGATGCCATACTAGTGGGTAATTGTTACGGCTTTACCTTATCATGTGGTACAAAAAAAAAATTCTTCGTTTCTTTTTCTCTCTTAGTTTCCCCTCTCTGTCCTGCTCTAAGTAAATCTGTCGACCTAGTCCACAAATTCCAAAATTTCATCATGACAAGTTTCAAGAAAAAATACACGATTAAACCCGGTTCTCCAACTTCCAACGTAGACCCCTACTACCATGTCTCCTTCTCCAACATCAGGGGTCTACGTTCTAACCTTCCAGAGGTTGAAACCCAATTACAGGAGACTAAACCAGACCTTTTATTTTTAAGTGAAACTGGCATTGGACAGGCTATTTCCCTTGATGAGTTTGCAATTACAGGATACTCTAACTTAACTTCTAAATCTGACCCCCAAGATCGCCATGGGCATGGAATATGTGCCTATATTAAAGATAGCTTTCCATGTGGGAGGGACATCTCCAGGGAAGATCCTAACTTACCTTATATGTGCTTCCGGGTTGCTTTAGCTCACACTACTGCATTTATATTTACTCTCTATCGCCCCCACAACAGCGGAGTTACTATCTTTCAAAGCATATCTGAGAAAATTGACCAAGTCCTTTCTACTTATCCTTCAGCTAACATTCACGTATGTGGAGACTTCAATGTTCACAACGTCGAATGGTTGACCCACTCAAACAAGACCGATGATGAGGGGAGGTTCTGTCATGATTTCTCCATTGCCTATGACCTCACTCAGATTGTTCAGGAACCTACCCGTGTGCCCGATAATGACGGCCAGTATGCGAGCCTACTAGACTTTTTTCTCACAACTTGCCCTGAACTATGTTCAGTTTCTGTTCTGTCGCCTCTTGGATCTTCCGACCACTCTGTTGTATCAATTAAGATAAAAATGAAATGTAATAAGTCCCCAGACGTACCTCTTCATCGTACAGTATATCGATACACTAAGGCTGACTGGGATAGCTTCCGTACATTTATATCTGATCTACCTCTGCATTCCATGTTTAAAAAGGATGTGTCCTCTATAGTATTAGACCTAACTGAATGGTTAATTGTAGGTATTGACCATTTCATACCCTCTAAAAAGTTTCAGCAAAAACCTAACAGCCAGCCATGGTTCTCTCCAGAATGTGCTGCTGCCATTGCGCACAGAAATCACTTTTTCCACTGCTTCAAACGTAATAGATGTATGGAAACTAAAGCCGTTTTCAGGACTGCCAGCAACCATTGTAAGAAAGTAATAAGGAACGCAAGAGAGTTGTATGCTCAATCTGTTAAGTCCAAAGTAGCTGAGCAGCGGCTTGGTTCCCACCAGTTTTGGCAAATAGCAAACAGAATCCTGAACAGAAGCGTGTGCTCCATCCCAACTATTATCAATGGATCTGAGGTAATCTCGTCAGCATCAGACAAAGCCAAACTCTTTGTCAAGAACTTTGCAGCTAATTCTACCCTTTGCGACCAAGACCGCCAACCCCCAATATTTCCTCTTGTATCAGAAAACACGCTATGTGATATACGTATATCTGTACGTGATGTTGCCAAGCTAATCAAAAACCTTGATTCCAGTAAAGCAACTGGCCCTGATGGTATTCCAATTATAGTACTCAAAAAACTTCAACCTGAACTAGCGCCCATACTTACAAAACTGTTTAAACGTTGTCTTAAGGAGAATAGTTTCCCATCTCCCTGGAAAATCTCATCAGTATGCCCTGTATTTAAGAATTCAGGTGATCGCTCATCCCCCTCTCAGTACAGGCCAATAAGTCTCCTGTGCGTCATGAGTAAGTTGCTAGAATCTGTATTAAATACAGAAGTAATCAAACATCTCAACAAAAATAACCTTCTTAGTGACACTCAATAGTGTTTCCGTTCTGCTAGATCTACAGCAGATGTCCTTACAGTTATATCGCATAGGATTAGCAAATCTCTCGACGGTGGCAATCTTTCTAGGGCAATTGCTCTTGACATATCTAAAGCCTTTGATAGGGTATGTCATAAAGGTTTACTTCATAAGATCGCTAGCTATGGTATAGCTGGAAAAGTCTTCTCAATTATTAAATAATTTCTTTCTGATAGATTCATAAGAGTAGTAGTTGAGGGGCAAAAATCAGAAGCTCACAGTATTAATGCCGGTGTCCCTCAGGGATCCATCCTGGGCCCAACTCTTTTCCTGATCTACATTAATGATCTTCCAAATCATATCCTTACATCATTTGTAGACATTTATGCTGACGACACTACCATTTATGGTACCACATCTAAGACAGTAAACGAGCAAGTTCTCTCCAATTCTCTCTCCTCTGATCTTGAGCACGTAGTACAATGGGGAAAGGAGTGGCTGGTTACTTTTAATGCATCTAAAACCAAGCTTCTCTCTTTACATCATCAACATTCTAATCCACATTTGTCATCAATTGAAATGAATGGTTCTCGTCTTCAGGAGGCCTCAAGTTTTGACAAGCTTCTGGGCTTGACCATTACTCCTGATCTTAAATGGAACACGTATATCAAATCTGTTGCCAAGGCCGCTGGAAAAATGGTGGGATCTTTCTATCGATCCAGAAGATATCTCACTGCTGATGCTATTCTCTATCTATATAAGAGCCAGGTACGTCCAAGGATGGAATACTGTTGCCACATCTGGGCAGGAGCTGCTAGAAAGAACTTGTCCTGCCTTGATAGAGTTCAAAATAGACTTCGTAGCCTCGTAGGAGATGTCCTTTTCTCCTCCTTGCAACCTCTATCTCACAGAAGAGATGTTGCGAGTTTGTCTCTGATGTATCGTTATTTTCATGGAAAGTGTTCAACTGAGCTTCAATCTATGGTCCCCCCTCGCCAAACTTTCACAAGAAACACTCGTCTAGCTGTAAACACTATCAATAATTTCCCCCACTCTTTATCTGTGCCTAAACCTAAACGTAGATTCCATGAACAAAGCTTCTTTCTTAGAACTGCACGCCTGTGGAATTGTCTTCCGTTTTCCTGCTTTCCGGCTGACTACAATATGGTTTTGTTCAAGTCTAAAGTAAATAAGTTCTTGATGAGCCGTTCCATATAAGTTATTAAATTTACCAAATTTTCATTACTAATGATTACTATATTGACCAACTTCTACTGTACACTCTTTAACCCTTATCCTTGAGTGGCCTCTGGGCCTTGATAATGTGGTGATGCCTTTGTAAAAAAAAAAAAAAATAGGTCTGTTTACCATTTTTTTAATGATGTTGTTATATGCTTTACGACACACGTATGGAAATTTTTCTTTCTTTAAGGACAGTCCTTGTGCGTGCGTGCATTGTTTTTATTTTTCACGAAGGCAATGAAATAAGTTTAATTTTTTTTTTAACAAATGTAATTCAAACGTGGGTTGATGTTTTTCTCTAAAGACACACTTTTTTTTACAAAGGGAATGAAATAAGTTTAATTTTTTTTTCAACAAATATAATTCACTCGCGGGTTGATTTTCTTTCTTTAAAGACACCCTCTTTTTTTACAAAGGCAATGAAATAAGTTTAATTTTATAGAGGGCTCTCTAAGTTGACTTTTCTTGTTTTTTTAATGTGTCCATTAGTTCCCTTTTTTTCATTTTTTTTCAAGCAGCCAAACATTTTTTTCAGTTTTGCAAAATAAAGCGAATACTAGCAAATGGAGGTTGTAGTCCAAAAATTGCCGCGAAGTTCGTTGGAGCAGACTGAAATAAAGGGATTCACTAACGACACAAAACAGGATATAGAAAATTAGACGGCTCTTGTAATGTTCGTATAGGCACAAAATTTTAGGAGAGGAATTCTCCTACCTGTTGCTTCATGGACGAGCTGTGGTTAAAAGAGGAAAAGACTATTGTTCTAAAAGCGAACCCGATAAACAGGGGTCCCTGATTGGTTAATTAGACATACCCTATTTTTAGATTGTTAGTGTATTAAAGGGAGGTAACTGGGAATGATAAACCCCTTTTTTATAAGAGAGGTAAGGGTAGTCTAAAAGCATGCGCTTACCGTGACTCACCCTGCACTATCATGTTAGACTAGATTTGGATTTAATTACGATATTTTTATACTCTTCGGACGTGGTCATCTTTATCGTCAGGAAACAGGACTAGTAATGTCATAGTAAAACACTCCAGCTTCTGAACTTATCATAAACGAATTCCAAAAAACTTTCAACTTTACTTACGCGATTAAAAGTTACTTTCTTGATGTTATTGTAGATATGTACTAGTAAATGTGCTCACTTCAGTTTTATTGTTCTCGGTAATACAAACTAAGTTAATGAGGTATACTTGATAATAACATTTCCAGACTAAAGCAGAAATTAGGAAAAACGAGTTTTATATCAGCAAGCGTCTCCTTAAGTCAACTGTACATTAAGCACTGGTTACAAAATAATGATAGCATTTTGTTGTGTATTTAGTTACAGACTCGTCTATAATGCTTAGTGCAAAAATAAAGTAAGCTTGGCATTTTTATTTACAACCGTATGTTTTTATCGGTCTCCAGCAAGTTGTTTTATGTAGACAGAAACACGAAATTCTTCAGAACGCCATTTGCCTTACACTTCGTCACTTACTTATGCAATGGTTAGCATTATTATATCTTACACTTATACAGTAGATCTTGAGGATACGACATTAATCCGGTCCGCATTTGGGATCGTACGGTGAAATCGCCGTATGGTGGGGCCTAACTTAAATTTTATACAGTACTTATTAAAAATTGGTAAAAAAATACAGTGCAGTATACAATACACATATAATCAAATAAAATTATAATTAACACTGTGTGGGGGAGAAATATTGTAACCAGGAGAGGAAAGCATCGTATTTTGCATCGTAACCTGAAAAAACATATAATAGAACCATCTAATCCTGGGGTTTACTGTACGTTTTCTTTCCCTTCTACCATCGAGTAGTTTCGCTGACACTATGATTTCTATTTAAAACATTAAGAAATTAACAGCGTATATTGAATAGGCTCGCTGATTATCAGTGTTTTTTTTTGTGTGTGGAGTTCGTTTTTATTTTGCATCACTAATAAATTTAGTATTTGACACCGTATCCCAATACATTCAATTTTATTAGTCCCTGTTAACAAAGCTAATGACGCAGATTATAGCTAAAATGTAACTCTATTTGATAAAACTTATTGTCAAATAAGGTCTAAATAAACGTGCTGAAGCTTTTTGGAAGATTTTAAGTATTAATATACCTTGTACAATTGTTTTTTTTATTATCGTTATAGTATTGTGTATTTTACGAAAGTTTTACTTGAGAAAAGCATTTAACAATTTATCATATTGCTGCACTGGTCACTCTTGCTTGATGTATTGAAATTAGTGTGACATAATTTACGTGATTCCTATATCAATAAGCGAATAATGTTTATACCGCTGTTTAATCTTGATCGATACAGTGTGACACCATTGTTTTAGAGATAGATTTTTGAGGTTTTATATTTCAAGTATATTCTAATTTATTAACAAGCACGGGCTGTTAACAGATTGAATAAAAGTTTGGACAAATAATCCCAGCCAAATGTATTAAAATTGTTGCCTATATAACTACTTCAATACAATCAAAATATACCGAAAGGTAAACAATGCAAAAAAGAATATTTTTGTTAGCTGATGCAATTTACAAGGACATTTTATTTGTAGTTAATAACTACATATTTTACTAATTTATTTAACTGTGCATGATTTAAAGTTGAGTTAAACTAAATGATCCCTAGACCAAAAACAACGTTAAAATTGTTCAGCCACATGTTATACAATAATACATATAATAAATAAGACAAATAGCAGAAACTATAACAATAAACAGGGGAACGATAGATTCTTATGCCAAGAAATATATATAGAAACACTGTAACGACAGCAACACCAAAAAACTATATTTTTATAAATAGAGCCAAATATCGAATGTTTTGACACAAGATACTACTATATAAAAGAACACAAACCATTAAAACATAACTAAAAATTAAGTGTCCCGTTGAGTAAATAAACAACTAATGGATGCGTGAATATTTACCAGAAAAATCTCATTGCCATTCTTTTATAGCAATAATTTGTTACTTATCCCCAGTTATTTCCCGTAGTATATATATATATATATATATATATATATATATATATATATATATATATATATATATATATATATATATTTATATATATATAAGCAGGACACAATATATATATATATGCTTGCATATATATATACATGTACATATTGATAAATATATATATATATACACACATATATATATAATCATTGCCTTATATATATATACACACCTATATATATATATACATATATATATATATATATATGTGTGTGTGTGTATATATTATACAAGGGTATGTACTTTACTACGTGAAGTCTCGTAATGATGTATGGATAGTATTACGTTGGAACAGTTCAAATAAGGGCTTATTTAAATCGAAAAAAAATCATGGTGCAATACTGAACCTACTTATGTACTTATATACTCTAATATATTTATTTATTCACCAATCAGGTAATACTAAAATCACAGTTTCATGTTTACCTTGCCATCATATGTTATATATATATATATATATATATATATATATATATATATATATATATATATATATATATATATAATATTAGGTGGAAGCAAATATATTTTCTTTTTACAAGATAAATATATGTGTGTTGATAGTAAATGTTTGCGAGTTATTGTCTAAGGGGCAGAACATCGACCGATACGAGTTTGACTCCTTTCCGATTGGTTTCACTGATCAGACACTTGCCGTCGATGACAGATTGATTCCGGACCTCATTCTTTTGGAAATGTTTTCTCAATCATTAAATCATTTCTCTCTGATAGGTTCATGCGAGTAGTGGTTGATGGGCAGAAATCAGGTGCCCACAGTATTAATGCTGGAGTCCCCAGGGGGCCATCCTGGGCCCAACTCACTTCCTGATCTACATCAATGATCTCCCAAAACACATACTTAAATCATTCGTTGACATGTATTCTGATGACACGACCATATATGGCAACACATCAAAGGCTGTACATGACAAAGTTCTCTCTTATTCTCTCTCCCCTGATCTTGAGCGCGTGGTACAATAGGGGAAGAGGTGGCTGGTCACTTTTAATGCATCCAAAACCAAACGTCTTTCTTTACATCATCAACGCTCTGATCCTCATCTGGACTTAATTGAAATGGCTGGCTCTTGTCTTGGGGAGGCTCCATATTTTGGCAAGCTTCTGGGTTTGACTTTGACTCCTGATCTGAAAAGGAACACGTACATCAAATCTGTTTCCAGGGACACTGGGAAAATGGTGGGATCCTTCCACCGCTCAAGAAGATATCTCACTACTACTATTACTACTAATGCATTTCTCTATGTGTATAAAAGCCAAGTACGTCCAAGGATGGAGTACTGCTGCCACATCTGGACAGGAGCTGCTAAGATAGCCTATCCTGCCTTGACAAAGTACAAAATAGACTTTGTGGTTTAGTGGGTGATGCCCTTTTCTCTTCCCTACAACCTCTCTCCCACAGAAGAGACGTTGCGAGCCTGTCTGTGTTTTATCGTTATTTCCATGGCAAGTGCTCGTCTGAGCTCTAATCCCTCGTCCCCCTTTCGCCAATTTTTCACGTGAAACACCCGTCTGGCTTAAACTACTGTCAATAATTTTCCCCACTCTTTATCTGTGCCTAAATCCAAACGTAGATTCCAGGAGCAAAGCTTCTTTTTAGAACTGCACGCCAGTGGAACTCTCTTGCCTGTTTCACACCTGACTACAACTTTGGCGTCGTCAAGTCCAACATAAACAAACTCCTGACAAACCGCCCCCTTATCTAATACCCCAAATTCTAATTATTACTGCAATACTACCTCATTGATTACTGTACACGCAATAACCCTTATCCCTGAGTGGCCTTCGGGCCTTGATAAGTGTTGACCCCCATGTAATATGTATATATATATATATTAATACATATATATATATATATATATATATATATATATATATATATATATATATTTCTACTCTGAGTAGAAATCCATGCATTCCTAATATTTGAACACCATGACTTTTATTTTGAAATGAAGATTTTAATGTCGTTTGTGACACAGCAGAATAATGTGGCTAATTAGTCCCTGGTCCTTTGCACGCTTTAAAACGTGACACGCACAGAAACAATTATCCTCGAAGAAGGATAATTGCTTGCTCGTTTCTTTATTATGAAGTCAGCGCCAGTACATTGGCGAGCGAAGAAAGGCTAACAATAATTTACATCGGTTAATGATTTTAAACCTCATTATATTCGGTTTATCCAGGCGCATTCTAGTTGTTCACGGTAGAAATGCATCCTAACTATATCGCTGTAATCAAAGCTCACGGTTTTTCTTCACTCAGATTTTCTCGACATGTTCATGTTGCCTCTAATATCTAAAATTTCTCAAATAAAGCTAAAGATTTGTATATACATAAATATGGGTAAGCCATTACGAATGCATAGTAATTTGTGCTTTTTTCGCAGCATAATACTGTCGCAAAAATTATGATGTCTTGATACCTATCGAAGTATGAAAATGCTAGATATGGAGTAAAGTAAACTTTCATATAACTAACCTTATTACCACGTTTAATATGTTTAGCATAGTTCAGTTAATCGGCATGTAACGATATGGAGAAAAGGTTACTAAGAGCAATACTAACTGAATTAAATATTGAATATATAACGATTTTAGGCTTTGTACAATTATATATCATATACTTTTTTAATCCTGATGTTAACATAATTAAGTCCTTCTTAGATAAGAAAAAAACCCAGGTTGTCCTTGACGGTCGTACATCTAAACAATATGATATAAATGCGGGAGTGGCTCACGTGTCTATCCTTTGACCTTTATTATCTCTTCTATTTTTCTCTTCTCTTCTTCTTCTTCTTCTTCTTCTTCTATTCTATCTATCTTCTTCTTCTATCTTCTATTCTTTTCTTCTATCTTTCTTCTATCTCTATATAAATAAAATGAACTCATTTTTTCCCATCGGATTTTGACCTTAATAGGATTAAAAATCAAGATATTTCATGCAAATATAATATGCACAAACGGCAGAACAATATCTGAGGTGTGTTATAGGCTTATTATTTCTCAAATTCCTCGATAATCTTAGATTTCTATACTTTTTCTGCTGAGAAGTCACGGCCAAAATCGGTTAAGATCAATGGAAGTGGTAAAATATTTTCTCTCTAATAAATTCCTCCTCCCCCTGCCACCACTTAACACCGTTTGGGGATCGTTCACAAGGAACAGTTGAGAAGAGAACACCGGTTTGGCTTCGTAGTTCTTTCATGTGAAGTTATCAAAAATCACTAAACTAAGCTGCAGTGCTCTGTGGCGTAGTGGTTAGCGTGCTGGACAATTCACATTATATTTTCACGTTCGCGCCGACCTACCGTAGTCGTTTCTTTTTTTTTTCTCCTAAACAACTGGAATGGACTTTTCTTGGTGGCCGAACTGTTAACGTTGCAGATGTTTTTTTTTTGTTTTTTTTCACACTTTATTTTCCTATTTTTACTCATGACTCCGGGTTTGATCCTTCCTACTTACCTACCATAACATTTTTTAAAACTCCCCCCCGTCCCGGAAACAAACACTCGGGCAACGCCGGATACCCCCGCTAGTTCATAATATTAATAAATGGCCTCCCTGACAAAATTACCTCTGAGATGGGTATCTATGCTGATGACAGCACACTTTATAACAGGCACGACAGGAAAACAAATGAACACATATCTAGGGGAATGGCAGAAACACTAAAGGATCACCTCTAATCCGTAGTGGAAAGGTGACAAAAATGGATGGTCACATTCAATGCTGCCAACTTTAAACTTGTTTCCCTCTATAATTACAAGAAACCTTCTCTACTGCCAATAGCCATGGCCAAAAATTCATTATATAAAATTATTTCTTTTAAACTTTTTGGCCTAACATTCACATGATACATGAGTGGGAACAATTACATTGGGACCATTGTCAGGGCCACTGCAAGTAAGGTAGGCTCTTTCTACCGTGCCGGAAATTATCCTGTACCTCTATAAGTCCACCATTCGCCTATGTATGGAGTATTGTGGTCATATTTGGACTGGTGCATTTGCTAATAGTCTCTCGCTCCTAGACAAGGTTCAAACGAGAGTCACCAATATGATAGGTCCTGAACTGGCATCTAAGCTTCAACCTCGGTCCTACCGACGAAATGTTGCATCCCTCTGCAGGTTCTACATGTATTTTAATGGGGGATTCTCTGACGAACCGCAAGCACTTGTGCCCCTACGACGTAAGTACCATCGACAAACCCTACAAGCAGCTAATTTCCACCTCTACACAGTAAGGATCCGTAGATGTCAGACAGCTTTCTACTCAAGTATTTTCTTCCCCAGAACCGCTAGACTTTGGAATTCCATTCCGAGTCCCTGCTTCCGCAACTGTACTGACATGCAGAAGTTCAAGTGTAACGTGAACCGACATCTTGCTGCCCAACTCCCTACAGATTATGTCCCCGATAGAAGCCCCATACACAAAGTAGCAATGTGCCTTGTTTGGGTGAAAATGTAATAAAAAGTCTATGGGGGATATATGCAAATACCGACACGTGTGCGAAATAAAGTCAGATCAAAATTCAAAATAGCTATAAAACGGAGACGGGAGCCTTAGAAACGTCACAGACATAAGGAGAAGTCATGTGTAGCGGGAAAATGACGAAAAATGTCGTTGTAAAAAAAGAGTTAGGTTATCATATGCGTTACACAAAGCATATGATCCCGTATAAATATATATGCAGTAGTCAAAGGATGGATTTCTAGTGATCGTATTAGCAGCAGGAACAGCGTTTGAACGCATATGCAAATTGGCAAGTCTGCGTGGGATTGCGCATGACGAAAAAGACACAAGAACACCAGGTGGCCAAAGAAACAAAGTCAGCGCTGAAGAAGACGAACACGTAAGGTGAGGGGAGAAGAAAGAATGCATCGAAAAAAGTGCAGGTATGAGAAATGGCCGTTTAACACCGGCCTGCACTGGAGCAGAAACAAGATAATTTTAAGCGAGTGTTGCGAAGGGGAGAAGTAAAACGGTAGTAAATAAATTATGCTAAAAAAGAGAAAAACATGCCCATCCGGATGTTTATTTATTTATTTTTTATATAACTGCAACGGTACACGAGTTTCCTGTTCTTCGCAACTTACTTTGCTATATGCTTAGTTTACGTGTGTAAACCTGTGCAACGTTACCCTGATAGTGCTCGGTAACAAGTGGTATCGGTTTAGATTATGACCACAGAGTTTGATATGCGGCACGCCTACTTTACATGGACAGTAACAATTTAGGAAAGTGAGTAGAATGTAAATATTTATGTTGAATATTCTCAATAGCCGATTATATTCTTTCTTTTTCATTACAAAGAAACTGTTTAATCCATACTATCCGTCTAGTGGTGATCACGCAAATCAAAGAAGTGCATATGTAGTTATTACAATGCTGATATCTATTAAAACGATGTCTAAAGTATTCTTTATACATTTCACAGCACAGCAGTTTTGGTATTTATGTACGTTATTGACTACGGAGAGACGAATAGCTTAGGAATAAAGAATAATGTATCCGTTACATGCAAACATTCGCGACCCACACTTTCTATGCAGGCGGTAGTTTAGAAAAAAGATAAGGAAATAAGTTGACTAGCATTTTGAAAGTAAACACATACATTTATTACAAGGGTCTGCCAGAATAAAGATATACCTCTTGGTCCAAAGTGTTCTGTACTCCAATGTGCCTAACAAGAATTTGCCGTGTTAAGACATGACCATATTTATGTCGCTTTTGGGCCAGGTGTGTAAAACATGTCTATTCATGCGTTCATCCTGCGTTCTGGTAACGATGAAGTCACTTAAAACGCTTTTGCCATCGTTTAAGTTTATGAAGCATTTGACTCGTAAATAGTCGCGATGTTTCAAAGAGAGGATGTCGGAAGATGAGTGATCCGGAGAGTATGGCAGATGAGTTTCGTAACCCAATTCATTATACGTCGGCAGGGTCGGTTTAGCGACGTGCAATCGAGCGTTGTTGTGGGTGAGAATTAAACATTTGCTATTGAATAATTCTGGATGTTGGTCTCGAAGTTTCTGATGCATTTCATCGATTTCTTGACAGTACTAGGTTAGCCTGCATTAGATAAACTGTAAACTACCAAACTACCTTCTACTGGTTCAACTTTCGCCTTAGGAATTATTGTTGAGTGTCCTCAGCGTCAAATCACTGAAACGAACGTCGCCGGTTGTAAAGAGCTCACTTTTAATCGCTAGACAAACTCGAATCGAAAAACGGGTCGTTTTTGCTACTTAAAAGAAAGAAAGCTGGCACTTGATATCGGCGTTTCCTGTGGGTGTCTTTCAATCCGTGAGGCAATAATTTATAAAGATTCTTGTCTTTCCAATATCTATAAATTGGATGGAAATCATCTTTTATGTAACGTCATTCAGATGCAAGTTTTGAAACAGTTTTTCATGGGTTGTCTTCGGTTAAGACTTTTAATTTATCGGTGGTACATCGGATTGCACTACGCTCATTATGTTTATGACGCTTGTTGCCACCACGAAATTTCTTAAACCACTATTGTTCTGGGCGTTCATTATGTGTTCGGGGTCAAACACCTTGTTAATATCAGCTGTTTCAGCAGAATTTTGGTATATCTTGTAATGAAATAAGGTTTCTACTTTTTACTATTATTTTTTCAACGTCTATAAAGATGGCATATTCTTAAATTTTTAACGATTAGATAATACGTAAAACATTCTTTAAAATTATATAGAAAGTAATGCTATTATGACAAAAATTTATTATTTGAATACATAATTTGTAATCAAAATTAAAAGTCAAGCTAGAATCATCTTCTCAGCTTAATTAGGCACTGCCCAAAATGGCCGAAAAATGAAGTTGTTTTTTTATAACGACATTTCATTTATTAACATCCATTATTTCTGAGTAACTTTTTCTTTTTCCAGAAAGATAAAACCCTGACTCTTATCATATAGGAAGCAGAATAATGTAGAACTTTTTCTACTATTTTTAATTAAATATTAAATGAAAATATTCCACAAACGTTAACAATTGACATTTATGTATTGCACAAAAAACATATATAACTAGTTTTAAAACAGTGTTTTTGAAAGAATGCATTTGTTTATTTCTTATCTAACAGAGATTTAGGGTTATTGTCTATGAGAATATGCAAAAATATTATAATATAAACACTTGAATTTCAAATAATTCCACTTATTCTTATAGGAAACCAGTTACTTCGCGTTGATTTGATACAATGTTTACATTTGTACTTGATAAACAGAAAACTAGAGCAGGCCAAACAAGCCAAAAAACTTATTTTTCAGCGACGAAAATTCCAATGTATTATTAACACTGAGGCTGGCCAGTACCAGATGGGTGACCATTTGTATGAGTTTGGTTTTTAATGTGTATGTGTGTGGGGGTCAGGCTCACTAAAATGGGGGGAGGCAATTTAAAGCAGAATAAAAAAACAAATATTTCAGCGCGTCTGGTCCACCGTAGTTGAAAGGCTGCAAACGTTTTCAAACGTGATCGAAAAAAGGATGATATTTTGAACACAAAGGGCACACTATTTATCGATTCTTTTTGTATCGATTCTTCAAAGCATTCCCTGTTTAATAATGGTCATGCATTATTCGGCTTTCTAAAAAAATTGTTTATTTATTTATCGAAGATTTTAAAATGGCTTTTTTCCGTATAAATATTTTTTTTTGTTTTACTTAACTTAAATTAATTATTTTACTTAATATATTCATCGAATTTACCACTCCCAAACTCAAACGCGGAATATCTAAACACAATCGAATTCTGATATTCAGACGTCAGAATAAGATATGCAAACAACTTTGTTTTTTATATATATATATAATCGTGTCCCTTACAACAACACAAAGGTTTTGTTCAGTTACAGGGGATCATTTTAAGCATATTTGGACCCCCCTCAAAATAAGTGGGGTTGTAAGCAATATATATATATATATATATATATATATATATATATATATATATATATATATATATATAAATATATATATGTGTATATATACATATACATATATATATATATATATATCGTTTATGAAAAATAAGGACATAGTTTTGAAGTTCATTTTTCTCTTCATAATCGCTAAAAATTCATATTTATTAGATAATTACCTGATTTTTGGTAGAATTTTAAAAAGAGGGTCCGTACAAAAACTACTTACCTGCCCTTTGGTGGTGCCTAATATTAATAGATAGGAGCATGTGTACTAATTTATATATAACGCAGAGCCAGTTGATACAGCCTGAAAACAAAGTTTAAAAAAACTTGTATAAAATTTTCATTCACAATTCCGTGGGAATTCTCCAATTGGTTTTACAAAATACCGAGTTCAACGCGAAAAGATCAGATGTTACATGGTCGGGATTATTTTCAAAAGGCATGAGAAGAGAACAATCGTTTTAATAACTCGCATTTGTTCATCAGTTCTATTTTGCGCAAATCATATATAAATAAAAATAAAATAGCGTAAAGAAAAAGTTTTTTTTTCCTTATATGACGACGAATAAAATTATTACAAAGTTACATTCATTATAATGCATGAGAGGTTCTAGGTAAACACTATGTAATTAAGTATGATCAAAACTTATTCATGAGAAAAAGGAATCACTTACTCTGTGGATTTTGGATATTGGAAAAATAAGAAAGATTTTAACTCTCATATAGAAACTACTTTCCAATTCTTCAAAAACACTCATAGTGTAAGAGACGACATTACGAATATGCATGTGTAACGTACTAGCAACTGGTCCATTATATATATATATATATATATATATATATATATATATATATATATATATATATATATACTTATATATATATACTTATATATATATATATATAGAGAGAGAGAGAGAGAAAGGTGTTAGATGATACACGCCATTGCTACCGTCGGTTTCAAGCCCGATAATTAGTACCGTTTAATATATCAATATCCAGCCCTTTTCTGCAAATATTCGTCGTTTGAAGAGAGCCTGAAAAGGGTAACTTAAACAGTCCTGATTATCGGGCTTGAAACCGACGGTATAATTGCTTGTCTTATCTAACAACTTTATGTACACAAAATATAAATACACTCTCATATTTCAGATTTTCCTTTTAATTGAGCACTCTGCTAGATTTCCTTTTCCAAAAAAAAATAATCATATATATATATATATATATATATATATATATATATATATATATATATATATATATATATATATATATATATATATATAAAATTTTCTTTTTTGATTACCTTAAACATTGTTTAGTAGAAATGACATATTTGCGACTAAAATGTGAAATGTAGTACATGTATATAGGCACGATTTGATAGTTAAAGTATAGAAAAGTATTTTTATTGTTCTACTATGATTTATTTTCAACATCTTGGATGTTTCATTAAGAATGATCTCGCAAATCTGAGTGTTTGAAAACACAGTTTAGTAAATTCATGGTATTGTGTATTGAGGCCGCATAATTTAACAGCCCGGATTGTTTCTACTTAATCCTCTCTGTCTTGTACTTATTCATATTTCCTATGGTTGTTCCATATCTTGGTTGACTTTGTTTCATCATCGTTTTCGAAATCTGTCATTTGTAAGTACTTTCAACTGATTTTCTTTTGTCGTGTAAGGAAGATTTTGATACCTATTTTGTTTAAAATATGATGTTTTTATGTGTTAAAGTTAATTTTCTGTAATATTACTTTAAATAATGAAGCGGTTTGTGTGTAAAAATATGATAGTAACATGTAAAGAACGTGGATGAAACAAATGTACAATAGTTTAAAACTGCGACTTTTAAAATAGAACGGAAGTTACAGTTATTTAATTTAATTTACCTTGCAGCATATATATATATATATATATATATATATATATATATATATATATATAGTAATTTATTAAATATATATGGCGATTACGCTACACTAAATATTCGGCATTTAATCAACTGTAGGATTCCTCAGGTTTATGCACGAATTCTGTGGTTGTTTATCGTTTTTATATGGTCCTCTTCTATTGAGGATTTAATTAGCCAATCAGCTTTCAAGTATCCACCGCGCCCCTTCCTATCAGCCAATGGGCATGCATTTTATCGAACAAACGATATGTTTCAAAACTAGGTTAGTGTTTTTTTATTAGTTTATATATAAATATATATATATATTTGTGTGTGTACATACATATATGCATATATATATATATATATATATATATATATATATATATATACGTATATATGCATACATATATGTGTGATCGTGTATGTATATTGATGTTTATTTAATTCATCTATTTGTTTATTTTCTATTGTTTTTGTTAGTTTTACAACTATTTTGTATCGCTATCCTAGAGTAAATTTATTTTTTGAGCACAGTTATTTGCTACTTCTCTTCTACAGTTTAATAGATGTTGGGGTTATTTGAAGTACAGGATAGCAAATTTTTCATGAAGGCATAATCTACACGGGGTGGTCTTGATGCCTGCACGTTGTGGCTTGTCTTATTATTTTCCATTCGACTACCGGTGAATGTCCGCTTTCCTTGAGTTCCCAGTATTTATTCGCTAGTATTGTTTTTATATCGTGTGTTTTATTGTTGAATGTACTTTTGTGGTCATAGTATCGGATTTTGAAATCTAAGCAAGTCATGCCTACGTAATATTTCTTGTTATTCGGGGTTTCTTTCGCAAATATTGTTGCCTGATAAATTACGCTTTTAAAATTAAAAATAGAAGAAACAGAACTATAATTTGGTATACGGCCCCATACAATCAAATGTTAAAAACAAAACTTGGCAAGAAATTTCTAGGTCTTATTGGAAAACAATTTCCCGAAACCAACCCCTTTCACAAAATCTTCAATACAAATACCTTAAAGTAATCCTACAGTTGTTGCGAAAATTTTGAGATGATAATTAAAGCACATATTAACAAAATACTAAATAAAAACAATGTAAACAACAACAAAATACACAATAAAAAAGTAAAGACCATGACAAAAATAAAACTAAGACTAGCAGAAATAATAATAATAATAATAATAATAATAATAATAATAATAATAATAACATTAATAATAATAATAATAAACTGACCCCGGACAAGAACAACTATAACATAAATAAAAATACTAATAACGAACAAGATAAATGCAACTGTAGGAACCGCACACCTTGCCCAGTTCAAAATAAATGTCTAACTAAAAGCGTAGTTTATCAGGCAACACTATTTGCGAAAAAAAACCCGAATAACAAGAAATATTGCGTAGGCATGACTTGCTTAGATTTCAAAGCCCGGTACTATTACCACAAAAGTACATACAACAATAAAAAACACCGTATAAAAACAACACAAGCGAATGAATACTGTGAACTCAAAGAAAGCGGACATTCGCCGGTAGTCGAATGGAAAACAATAAGACAAGCTACCCCGTGTAGCAATCTAGACGACCCATGTAGATTATGCCTTCATGAAAAATTTGCTATCCTTTACTTTAAAGAACCCCATCATCTATTAAACTGTAGAAGAGAAATAGCAAATAACTGTGTTCACAAAATAAAATTTACTCTAGGATAGCGATACAAAATAGTTTTAAAACTAACAAAAACAATAGAAAATAAACAAATAGATAAATCAAATAAAAATTAATATACATAAACGATAACACATATATTTATGTGTATATATGTGTATATATATGTGCATATATGTATGTACACATATATATTTATATATAAACTATCAAAAAACACTAACCTTGTTTTAAAACAGATCCTTTGTTCGATAAAATGCATACCCATTGGCTGTTAGGAAGGGGCGCGGTGGATACTAGAAAGCTGATTGGCTAACTAAATCCTCAATAGAAGAGGACCATATAAAAACGATACACAACCACAGAATTTGCACAGAAGCCTAAGGAATCCTGGCGAGCATGAAACGCCGAATATTCAGTGTAGCTTAATCGTCATATATATTTTATAGATTACTAACTAGCTCTACCGACGTATTGAGCACTTTTGATGTAAATACTTAAAGTTTACGCAAAAATCTATACTTTCGGATATTATTTTATGTGAGAGATGAAGTAGTTATATATATATATATATTTGTATATATATACATATATATATATATATATATATATATATATATACTCAAAACGTTTAACTATATTAAATAATTTAAAAATAATTTGAACTGTAGTAAATAAACCCATGAAGATGTTAAACTTAACACTAATCAAAAACAGCCTGTACATGATTGAAGAAAATCAGTTGAAACTCCTCACAAAATAAAACAGTTCGAAGAAAACGACTATAAAACTTTCCAATACAAATTTGACCGAGATATTGGAACGACATACGAAAAATTGAGAAATTACAAAAAAGACTATTAAGCAGAAACATTATGTGCTGTTCAACCACACCTATATACATATATATATATATATATATATATATATATATATATATATGTATATATATGTATATATATATGTATGTATGTATATAAATATATATATATATATATATATATATATATATGGGGTGGTTGTGTGTGCGTGGGTGTGTATGTGTGGGTTTGTATGTGTAAGTGTGTAATGGGATGTTGACGTGTTTATAGCAGCATGTCGCTGCTGCTTATGCAAACATTCATTTGCGTGATTGTGTTCATTTGTAGTTCACTCGTTGTCCGGGACGACAGTACGACAAATGATAAAACGTCCAATTAGAGTTGATTTAATCACATGTTAGTTCAAAGAATCGCTTTGATTTATAATTCTGTTTGATCTCTCTAATTATGCGAGAAATTGCAATGAGAAACATTCAGTTTACACTACTTCGATTCTCAGCAAATGTCAATAAGTATAATTATCTTCGACGTTAATTTATTCATAGACAACCCGCTTTCATGCATACAGTGGCACAAACTAAACTAAGTTATTTGGCTATATTACCAAAGCAGTACTCTGTTCTCAATATTATATACGAACAGATAGGGCTTCGAGATATATATTGTGCAAGATCTTAGTTGTCAGATTAGTTTGTAGTTTTGGCGCATACATCTGATGTAAAAAAATTTCCATCATCAATAAGTTGTTAAAGCGTACATCATTACGTATTTTCCTGGTAAAATATTGTGATTTCAAAACAATATTTTTTTAATAATGTGTTCATATGCAGTTAAAGATAGAGGACAACAAGACAATTGCAAACGTAATTCACCTTGGTTGCAACATACATTATCCCATATAAATCCATTATAACGAATTTTAGAAAAACATTTCTTGCAAGGCATGACAATGATCAAACAGAATGTTTTCGATGGACTTAAAAATGTATATGCAGTAGATAATGAAAAACTTATAGATTTAAAGTACACTCTTCTAAACTTTAGAAAATAACGTATCAGCATTAACATTTAAATTGGCTTCAGACTTTCGTTGTAATGTCTGTTATGTTATGTTTTCTTTTGTGTCACATAAAACTAAACAAAAAATATTTATTATTTAGCAAATATTTAACCGTATTTTACTCCGAAAAAACAATAGGGGTATTACTATATATATGCTACAATATAATTATGACTACACGAAATGTTCAGTAATAATGATAATACGAAATCCGTATAATAAGAATACTATATTAAAGCGTAAATTTACGCACTGCTCCAGGTTAATATATTTCGTTTTACGACAGTAAAATTCTACAAAGAGAAAAAAAATATTTAAAATAAAAAAGAGCTTGTCACGCGTAAGTCGACAAAAACTATTACTTCTACAGGTACGCAAATTAAAATTTAAACTATAGACGGTTAATTTTTAATGTTTTTTTTTCATTCTACTGAGGTTAACTAAGACATAAATTACTCCTGATCATAAATGAGACACATACATTAA